>NC_068988.1:40365530-40382806 GCF_001194135.2 Octopus bimaculoides | reverse complement strand
TAGATAGATAGATAGATAGATACATACATACATACATACATACATACATACATACATACATACATACATACATACATAGGCAGACAGATAGGCTGACAGACAGATAGATATTCCATTTTCCATATCTTTTCCTCATTGAAAATATATATTCCTGATTATATACACAGTTGCATTTTCTTCGTAGGTTTTCTTGTAATACGGTTTCCTCTCTGCTGGTGTTGACTTGTTACACAAACTTCCTACTTTCTCCTTCCCATTATTTTTACCCGTAAGACTCCAGAAGATATTGATTTTCAACATTTAAAGGCGAATGTACAAATTATACACGCAAAGTTAAGGATTGAAATATTGAATAAAGATGTCATCAGTGACTCATAATTACCACTCGAAATAAATTAGACGAAAACAGGAAGGACATCTCTGCTCACATTATTACAGCATGACTAACATAAATTTTGGCTCAAAATGTGGCAAAATCAGCTTAATGCAGCAAAAGGAAACGGGGCTTATATTTAGTTACACAAACTCTGGTCATAGTTTGATGATCAGATCTGAAGTTACCGATGTAGGAGGAGAGGATGGTTCCCAGTTTTATAATGGAAACAGATAACTCTCTTGCGAAATGTTATTAGTAACAGAAGGAATTACAATATGAAAATTTCATGGATTTGTAGCTTACCTTGCTTTTGCCGGTGAATGAACATCTGTTTTCAGTTGTGTTTTTAACATATCATTACTTCTAATCTCACACCAAATCTAATAAGTCGATTGAAACAACAAAAATAAATATATTCATCCAATATTTTCCGTAGTCATGAGGTCAAAGGTTCAATAGAAATGAAGTACTTAATTGCTTGTATATATCCTGAAGTAGTCACATATATAACTACAATCGGCAACAAGTGAAGGCAGAAACCTAACATCTGCCTTAGTTAAAGAGATAGGGTTAGAGATAGTAACAATCGGATGAGAACAAATAAATACACGCATTCCAAATTATTTTAAAGTAATTAATATTCATTAGTCCAAAGGTAAATAGAAGTAACTGCAATGTAAAACACATGTTGCAGTGACAAATTTGGCAATTTAATAAGCGTTGTTATCTTATAAACATCTTCGTATCCAAATTAATTTCCTATTCAGAGACAGTTTAGATAAATCTACACCAAGCGATAACAACTACAAAAATCGTTTTTATACTACAATCAGATGAGGACAGGTTGTTCGCCAAATATGAACTGCAAAGGTGAATAACATATTCACATTTTAAACTACGAGAATGAGTTAAGAACGAATAAATACATCAATGATTTGATTTTTCGCTGTTTTGCTTATTCATATCTCTTAAATATATCTCGTCAGCGATCAGCACACTTTATCAGATACGTTGTTTGCCGAATTCAATAGACGAGAACGAACGCTCTTGCATATATACATATATTCGGGTTAGGCTCTGACTAAAGAAACTCAGTCATGTCAAAACACCGCCGACTCAGAGAGTAATACATCACTGAATTGTATGTCATGTCAACAGATATTGAAGGTCAATAGTGAATAAGATATTTCATGCTTAAATCTGCAGATATACGTTCAGAATGAATGCTTTCCTTATTACTTTCATTCTCCCATTCTACATGCTCATAATGGCATAAGAGTTAAATTCATAATTTCTAAATATACAAAATATATTCAAGTTATTCTCTACCGTAGATGCGGAATACATGAGCATTTATGTATATCGTTTCTCTACATCCCGAGAATATACAGCTCGCTACACACACTCGAAAAGAAATAATAATTATGACGACGACGATTTCTGACATGTTCAAAGTATGGGGTTCGAATATAATCGATGGCATTCATGACATCAGCCAAAGAAAATTAAACGGTCGAGAGAATTTCATTTAGTTTTGCTCGTAATATATAAAAGAATGCAATCAAATATTGCAAGGAAATGTGTGCATATCTTTTCGAACTATAGTATGTTCAGTGTGTTGCAAATAAAACTATGATAGCTACTTGATAATGGTAATGCTATACTTTGAAAATAGAAAATTGTTTTCATTGAACATATTCTAAGTCTTTTGTTTGAAGCAGTTGTGGAGTAATCTTAGTCTAAAGATCAAAAGTTAATGTTTGTAAGGATATTATGAGGCAAAAAAATGAGGAAACTGCCATGACTGTGGGGCTTCCAAAATTCACAAAAAATGTCCAATAAGAAAGCAGATATTTCGAGAAATATTAAATGACGAATGGTAAGACCTGTTAAGATTATAATTTCATTAAAAAAAAGTACCTGGAGCAAAGAGATAAACATTTAAGCAGCATATGTTATTTATCACATTAACATCACGAACATGAATAAAGAAAAGGTATAGAAAATACACAGACAATGTAGCTTTATGTTGAAAGCTTATTATTTTGTTGCGTGCATCTGTATTTGGAAACTGACCTGACTAAAAGCGGTGAAGAATAATTGCTCACGGCTCAAACTAAGGTTGGGAAAGGTACCATTTTTCGACTTTTTATCAGATAACCACATGTTATAAGCCTGTTAAAATCAGAAAAAAGAAAACAAATAATGATTCGTAAACTTTGTCACCATATCAAATATTTTGGAATAAATAAATGTAGAATATGTTGATTCCAGTATTTGGCCGGGACAAATTTTATCAAAAGCAAAATTATACTCGTCAAACTCCAGCACAACGGAAAAGAAACCCAGAATAGAAAAAAGCTGCAACTGTACACAGAAATGATTATAATTCGGTAGACTAAAATAAGGTCATCCCATAAGTTCTGTCCGAATTTTGAATACAGAAAACAAGTGATCAAATGTTATATTTAATTGAAATTTAATCATCAAATTTACTTTCCCTGATTATCTATGACTTCCTTCCTTCTATTTACAAGCTTTTTAATCTCATCAATATAAAACTCTTTTTGTTTCAAATCGAACTCTGAAATGTCAGTTTCCACCTTAGCTTGTGAAAGATACGTCTCCTAAATTATTCTGTAAACTACGAAACAAATGGTAGTCTGAAGGAGCAAAGCCGGGAGCAAGGTACATGATGAATTTTTTTCCCAACCAAGCTCTTCGATCTTCTGTGATGTGATCTTTGCAGTGTGGGGTCCCGCATTATCCTGATGAAACATCACTCCTTTCCGATTCACTAAAGTGGGTCTTTTTTTCTTCAAAGCATTGTTTCAAACGCTTTAATTGCTGACAGTAGACTTAAGCATTGATTGTTGCATTAGGTAGTAACAATTCAAAGTGAATTGCTCCGTTGGAATCCCACCAGATAGAGAGAAGAATTTTTTTCCATGAAGTTCCATTTTCGGTTGTGGTTGAGCTTTTTCCCTTTTACCAAGCCACTATTTTCGACGTTTAACATTTCGATAGAAGATTCATTTTTTGTCACCTGTCACAAGTCTATACAAAATTGGTGAAATGAGTTTGCGAGAATGGAGAGAAGAGCAGATGGCAACTCAGGATTTGCGGTTGCTTTCGGACAATTAATGAGGCACCTATGTTCCAAGTTTAGGAAGCTTTCCAAGTTGTTGAAGATGACGATGAAAAATTGTACGGTTTGAAGTAAGCTTTATTTCCAATTCTGCAACTGATAATGCAGGATTTTTTTCAAGTAATGCCTCAAGGAGCTTATCCTCATACTCAACTGGACGTTTTGTTCAATCTTCATCTTCAAGGCTGAAATCTCCACTTCTGAATTTTGCAAACCAACTTCTGCAAGTTCTGTCATTCAAGCATTCTTTCCCATAAACTGAGTGTGTGGTTCGAGTCGCTTCGGCTACAGCGTTTCCTTTTTTGTACTCATAAAGCATTATGTGCCTTAAATGCTCTTTGGATACTTCCATGTTATAAAGGTTTAATCAAAGAAATTTTAATTTTATTATTCTGTAAAATAATATTTAATTAGTTTAAATGTACACAATGCATAAAAATAATTTAAAAATTCATTAGAAATTCTAAAATACTATTAAATTTCATTCAATTTTAAAATAGGTAAAATCGGACAGAACTTATGGGATGACCTGATAATTATGTAAGTCAACCGCTCTGAAAGCGTAAATAAATGAACAGTTCTTTCAGTAACAATCAAATGTGATCTAAAGCCTCAATATTGATTTTAAAGGAAGAGGATTTACGGATAAATCTAAAAAAGAAAAAAGGAAACAAAAGACAAGCAACTTGATGATAATGCATTGTTACAAGAATGAGATGAGATATTTAACAAAATCTAAACAAGTATATGTTGATATGAAGAAACTGTTGCTAACTGAAAACCCCAGTGTTTCTAGTCGCCGTATCACTGCTGCGATGTTTCCATTTTAAGGACATGTATTTCTAAGGACATGTATTTCTCCGAGATATATTATTGAAAACAATTTTCTGCTGTGTGGTACTGTCTGTCACTGAAGTATCAGACATATTCAAAAGAAAAGAACATGCATAATTTTGTAGTTCAGTGCTCACCTCTTCTAGGAGGGAACACTACTTTGACAATAGTGTCATTGATTGACGTATAAGAAAGTTGAAGATTTGTTACCTATTCTGTATTATGTTGGACAATCACAGTTTAATTCTGCTGAATGATATTTATGGCACGATTACTTCAGAGTCTGGATACTTTAATATGACACGGCATGTCTAGCTGCCGTAACCTTGGATTTAACGTCTGCCAACGTAATAATATTCCCCGAGTTGAAATGCTCTCTGAAAGACAATGCATTTCATGCGAAGGTAAGGATCTAAGGAGCTCTAGTATACTGCATTGAATGTCATCCAAAGCTAAAATAGAGCGTTTATCATGGGATATGTGTACTAAAAGATAAAGTAATTTCAATGAAATTGTCTGTGTAACAATAGATTATGTTTTCAAACTGTTCGGCCTCTTTTTGGATGGATTGCGTATACCTATTTTATGTTTTGTTATATGCTGTTTAGTGTGTCAGTTTGTTCGTGAGTGCCAATATAAGCATGCTGCCCTATGAAAGAACGTTTCTTGTCCAAGTGACTCACACAAAAGGCTTGTCTTGTGATGAGGTTTAATAAAAATTCAATTAAAAATAGGTCTGTTGTCAAAAAGGCGAATGCATCCAACGTAAGATCAATGATTATATGGCGATAGTTTGAAGTCTTAGAAATTTCAGGTTAGTGTTCTGCGTGTTTCGTTGGGAGTGAGGCAAATCTTAGGTTTTGTTAAGGCATTCTCTAGAAAGTATTACTGCTTCCAGAGCTACTTCAGTGGCATATTTGAAAAAAGTGACCAGATTAGGAGAAGCCCCTATTCTGAGCATAATTCTTTACTACTTGCGAGAGCATACAGGAGTGGAAACACCAAGAATCAACATTAATGGTAAATAAGGTCGGGAGGAAAATCAAGGCTCGCGAAAGCTATTTCTTTTGATTTAGTCAACTGTTTTGTTCACTGTATTTAACATATTTCTATTGTTCTCCAAACATCAGTGTTCTTATATTTTTATTGATTCATATTCCGCTGAGAACAACAATAGCAGCCCTTAACTATTATGGTCTTTTTTAAAGTATATAATACAGGCCCAACTTTTTCTCAGTCCGTTTGATACATTTATGCACCTACCTGAAATCTAAAAATTAAGTTTGCACCTCTACTATCTACTGAATTCACTAACATTCTCCCTCGGTTCAGAATTTTTTAAAGAAAATATTCTATTTTCTGAAATATCTCTGAATATTTAATAATAAAGCTAATTTTATTTTCTTGTCTCCCACTTTCCATCCCTATATCACTATAATTCCTCCTTGATCTTATGTAAGGGCACTTCAATTCAGTTATAACTAAAATCCTCCTCTTTTATTCACTTTAATTTAATAGTAATTGCCTTTGTCTTCTACATTTCTTAACCTCATATACTCAAACAATCCATCTCATTTTTTGTCATCTACATATTGAAGTAACACATCATTTATTTGAAAAACACTATTGGAGTTAAATATATGTTCATCTTAACTTAACGTATATTTTAATGCAATACATATTTCTATCAACGGCTACTCCATTCTTCAGTCTTGAATTTATCTTTGGAGTTTTAACTACGCAATAGTAAGCATTCATGCGATCCTAATCAAACTCAAGTTCGAACATTCTTAGATGTTAGATGAATCGTAATGATTGGTTTGGTGCACATTCAACAGACGTTATGCAATATTTGACATATCCTTACAGGAAACCGCCTTATTATTCTTAATCAGTTTACACTACTTATTAATATGTGCGAGAAGATACATTAGTGACAAACACTGCATTGATTTCTCAATCAAAATTATTTGATCCATCTCCGACAAGCATTAGCTAAAATATTGTGACTTGGTGTGCATATTTCGTGTTTTGAATAATATTACTGAAATAAAGATTTAGATATGGTTATCTAGAATAACCTTTCGCAGAATTAATATGTTCAGACAGAATATGCTCCGTACTACACCATACGTAGGTACGATATTAAACTAATAATCTTAAACGAACGATCAACGCCATCAACTGCTGACTGCCAACTCGACAGTTCTTTATTTTATTGAAATGCGCTAGCCCAGGTCAGGATCCTTCCACAACAGTAAAAGATTAAGATAAAATGCATTTTATTCAAATCAAAGAATATTACAAATGTACGTAATTTCAAGTTCAGAACTCACTTCAATCTATTTCCCAATGTTTCTTAATGGGTGAGTTGAATTTTGCAAATTCCTTTCACTGATCAATAATTCAGAAGTTGATACAATTTTACATATCATATTCTACTACAAAAAGTAAATCGACAAGAAAGCTCAAACACTTAATGATTCATAATGATTTCAAAATGTGGCACAAGGCCAGCAATTTTAAGGGCAGAATAGTCGATTACTTCTATTTCAGTGTCTTATTGAGATCTCGAAGAGTTGAAAGGGCAAATCAGCATCGGCAGCAGTTGAACTCATGACAAAATAAGCCAGAAGAAAATGCTGTACGGCAGTAATAATCCTGCTAACTAACTGCTTTATTTCTTTTCTTTCTTTTGTTGTTTTTGTTGATACTATTGAACTGAAGACTTTGGAACATGTCACAAGATTTTCCAGGGTAAATTTCTGAACAAAATTATTCATGATTAAAGTTCAAATTAAACCTAGAATTTATCTTTATTATACAGCTTCAATAATGCAGCCTAATTTAGGTACGATGCTAGTACTTTTGAGGATATTGATGAAACCACCACATCGAAACCAATCCCTAACTAGTACTTATTTTAACGACCTCGGAAGGATGAAAGACGAAGATGACATCAGCGTTATGAGAGCACAAACCACAATGAGCCACAAGTAATACTGGAAAGCGTTTTCTCGACGACTTAATTTTTCTGCTTACCCATTGAATTTAGGATGGTGACTTGTCAGAATCATAAGAGCATGTTTATTGTCATTCAAAAGTATTTAAATGTAATCTAAATTCCTCAGAAATGCCGTCAGTACAATTCTCTGTATGTACAATTACATAGTGTCACATTTACACATATGTCACAACCATAATAAAGCACCTAAACATGCATATTTATATGAATAAACTAAATAAATACAAATAAATATATAAACAGAAATATCAGAAGAGGTCATGTTATACCGATACTCAATAGCTCATTATTCAGGAAGATAATGTGTTTTATAAAGACACTGCTCTTCTTTAACTTTCAGAATATTCCAGTCAAACTCTCACTTTTTGAATATACCTGTTTAATTGTTTGTTATTGGAAGAGATAAGTACACATGCATACATAAGCCTCATATGTATATACACTAGCAGGACTTGAAATTCTGTATAAATTATTTGCATCACTTCTCCATTAGATTACTTCTAGAATTTTCTTTTTCGTATTATGTGATATCACATTTGTACAGTTATAAATATAGTCGTTAGTTATCACGTATAGCACAGAGCTGAGGATTGACGATACTGGCTGACATAGAAATATATATGTACAAAAATATAATAATTTCTATACCGGATATTAATTCAACATAAACCAGTGTAAAATATAAAGCCAAAATATAGATAAAAACGAACATCTACAATACCAAAAAATATGAATTACTTACCAAATATGAAACCTTCATACCACTGACGTCAGCAATATTTTCACCAATTGTCAAAGAACCGTTGACCTAATAGACGAGTAAATAATGATTTTTATGTAATATTGGTTTTCCTCAACGATTTCAAAAGATTTACCCTTTAATTATAAAATTTACCGTGTGAAGAGGGTTGTTACTACTGCTTATATAAAGTCGATGTTTATAGAAAGAACCATTTCTCATATGAAGCAACGGTTAATATAAAATTGAGTCGGCAACTAAGTTCCCGACGTCTTTTTAATTTTTGGAATTTATTGCGTTTTTAAATTTAGGAATCTATTATTTTTCGAGAATTCTATTTTTTAATCATTTTGGAATCTTTTTTTTTTTTTCTAGTTAATTCGAGTAAATTTTTGTATATTTTCAAATCATTGAAATGGAATGTCAAGTTAAGAAAAACGAGCATTTTCAACACCACCTTTTTGATTTTAGTCAAGCTTCTAAGGCCGCAAAAGATGCTCGCGACATTTGTGCTGTGTATGGAGAGGGTGCCATAGCTGAAAGAACCGCTCGTGCTTGGTACGCCAAGTTCAAAAATGGAAATTTTGACCTCAAAGACGCACCTCGTTCTGGCCGTCCAGTTGAGTTCGGTGAAGTGCGATTAAACCAACTTTTGCACGAAAATTCTCGTCAAATGACAAGAGAACTGGCAGAGAAAATGGAATGCTTCCACACTGCTATAGAGAAGCATCTTCAATCGATGGGATAGGTTCAGAAGTATGAAGCATAGGTTTCACATGCTTTAAGTGACAACAACAAAAATCAGCAAGCCACAATCTCCGCTAGTTTGCTTGCTCATAACCGCTCAAATCATGGTTACAAGCAACGATTTCTTTATCGAATCGTTACTGGCGACGAAAAATGGTGCCTGTATATCAATATGAAACAGCCTAAGGAACGGCTTAGCTCTGGTAAACAAGCGACACCGCGTATGAAACAAGATCTCCATCCGCGTTATGCGTATGGTGGGACTGGGAAGGGATTATCTATTACGAATTGCGTGAACGGAACCAAACGGTCAATGCGGAACTATATGTTCAACAGATGGAACGACTCAACACGGCTATTCAAGAGAAAAGACCTAATCGGCAGCATGGAGTTCTTCTGCTGCACGACAACGCCCGCCCTCATATCGCCAATATGACCAAGGAAGCCATTCAAACGCATGGCTGGGCAGTGCTGCCACACCCACCGTACTCTCCTGATTTGACACCAACGGATTTCCACCTTTTTCGATCTCATTCAAAGGCTATGCGCGGAGTGTCGTTCAATACTGATGCAGAATTGAGAGCTTGGTGGGATCGATTTTTCGAGTCGAAATCGGGTAATTTCTAGCAACGAGGTATTGAAAATCTTGTTGAACGTTGGGAAGGAGTTGTAAACAACAAGGGTGAATGCATTATTGATTAATTAGTTGATAATTTTTATTAAACCTTAAAAAAAAATTAAATTGAAAGAAACGGTGGGAACTTAGTTGTCAACCCAATAATTTGAGCAGCGTTAATATTTTTGTAATCTTAACTGGTGTTTATAGCAGCCCATATCGAAATAATTTCTTTCCTATTAGGAACGTTCTCGTCTTTAACAAATCTCCTGCCTGTACAAAATAAGTGCTAGTTTTATTCACTATGGAGCCAAATTGATACTACTAATGCATAAAGAAGGTTTAACACTTGGTAGAAATAGACCAGTTATACTTACAGTCTCATTTACTCTTGGCATCAGGAAATTAGAATATGCGTCAATGAGTTGTTTTGCTCGTTCGTCAAATTTTGCTTGTGAATTGTTCGTTAATATATTGCGAAGATTTCCTTTTCCGTCATATTTTATACCTAAATGAAATTGGTAAAGTACCATTTAGTGTAGAGTTTAATATTTTAAGGTGTATATCTACGTGCTAACACAGTCAGTTATATTTTTATATACTTGTAGTGAAGAACATAACATCACGCAAGCTTGCCCGATAAACGGAAAGACAAATGCAGACGGATTGTGATCTCAATATTGATTTATAACAAACTACAAAACCTTACATTTCGAGGAGTGTAATTGATCACTTCACCACCACTACTAGTTTGGAACTTATTTTTTCAACCCTTTGAAAGATGAAACTCAAAGTCCTGCTTGACATATTTGAACACGGATCTTAATACAACTTACTAAATACCGTGAAGCATTTTGACCATCATTCTAATGATTCTACCAATCCACTACCACGAACCAGCTCCAAAATGCAATTAAATTGAGTATCATACCGCATCATCATTGATCTGAATGGCTATAAGATAGTTTTTATAAACCGGTGGCACCAAGATTTCTTACCACATAGTCAAAACCATCTTAGTTAGATTGTGAAATGCTGACATTTAACTACATTTAACTAGATAATCAGAACATATTTTATAAAGTTAGTAATTTACTGTTTGACAGTTTTAGTAAACAAGGAGGAAAGAAGCACCATTATAATATCAGAATTCTGTAAGGTGTATAATAAGTGGGCATGCAAACCACGTAGTAGGATTAAATGCAGGCTACCAGATAGGTTGATTTCAGGTGTACAAGACACTAATTACAAATGGAGCACGGATCTCGGGAGACAATTTCTCTGGAATGCCCAGGTGTTTCCCTTAAAGTGCTTGATTTCTCTTATGCCTAGGTGACCAAATTAGCAGTTAGGTGAGGAAGTGTTTCAGCAATGTAATATCTAGATTAAAAAAGAATAAGAAACAGTTGAAGGAGCATTTATGATTGCGATCAACAATGGTTTTATCACTGCATGATACTTGAGTGCAAAGTGCGCTACTGCACAGCAATGAGAGATGAGCTTTAATAACGGCTGAGGGGAGGCATCAAAGAAATGAGTCAAGCAAGATCTCAGTATGCTACTTTAATGCGCGTAAAACATATGCATAAATGCACTGGGAGACGCTGGATGTAAGAGAAACCAGATGTAATGTCCGAAAGAAGAAATTGCATTGATATCGGTATATGATGCAGATAATGGATTACAGCTGCATTAGTAAATGCCGAGTAATCAAAATGAATTATAGTAAATGAATAAGGTCAAGGAAGGTAATAGACGAAGTAGTGAAAACTGTTTTCAAGACGTTACATCAGGCACCGCACACATCCTACGTGAAACACTTTCAATACAGTAAAAAAATATGAGCATCACAACAAACCACAGCACATACCCGAGGCACATAGAGCTGCACCCGGTAGTTCAGTGGAAGCACGTGATAAAAATAAGACTACTGAATAATAATGATAATAAAAATAATAATAACAACAACAACAACAACAATAATAATAATAATCATACTATTGTGTCACGGAGAATGAAAATTGCAAAATCCTGTTAGATGCAATGATGCAGTACGATCACCTGCTCAGACATAGTAAAGCTTACATTTCATTTTTGTGGTCAATAAAAATAGAAAGAACATGAAAAATAACCGACATTGCATGCTCCGGTAACAAGAGGATCAAAATGATAGGAGAAGAAAAAAATAAACAACTATGACCTATTTGAAGTGGGAAATATGAAAGTTGCGGTCAATGAGGAAAGTAGAAGTGATACCGATAGTAATTGATGCACTTCAAAGTATCAGCACTCGACTACGATCATGGCTAAAACAGATTTGTGTAAGTGTGAAGGCAGAAATAAACCAGCATTGCTTGGAAGTGCAAGAATTCTTCGCTAGGTCCCTGAAGCATGGCGACTAAACAAGTGTCACCTTAGTTGCTGGCTGTGGACAGCTGACAATTTCCATCATACCCAGCAAAAGAATAGTAACAACAACAATAATAATCCTTTCTACTGGAAGCACAAGATTTAAATTTGGCGGTAGGGATTAAGTCGATTACATCGACCTCCAGTGCACAACGGGTACTTAGTTAATCCATCCCGAAAGGATGAAAGGTAAAGTCTACCCCAGGAGAATTTGAATTAGAACGTTACGGCAGACGAAATATCGCTAACCATTTCACCCTGCTTGCTAACGATTCTGTCAGCTCACCGACTTACTATGGAGGGGAAACGGCACGGAGCATAGGAGATCGGGTAAATGGACATTGGAGGGAACTTAAGGAAGAGAAGCGCTCATCAGTTCTGTACCAGCACGCTGTGTACTACTACTACTACTACTACTACTACTACTACTACTACTACTACTACTAGTAGTAGTAGTAGTAGTAGTAGTAGTAGTAGTAGTAGTAGTAGTAATAATAATAATAATCCTTTTTACTGGAGGCCCAAAGCCTCAAATATGTGGGGTGGGGACTAGTCGATTATATCGACCCCAGTATTTCACTGGTACTTAATTTATCGACCCCCGAGGATGAAAGCGAAGTCGACCTCGGCTGAATTTGAACTCAGAAAGTAAAGACGGACGAGATACCGCTAAGCATTTCGCCTGGAGTGTTAATGATTCTGCTATCTCGCCACCTTAATAATAATAATAATAATAATAATAATAATAATAATAATAATAATAATGTTGTATTTGGGGATGATTATGTTGCGTTTCGCCAATAAAAACACACACACTATATATTTGCTGCTAATTTGCTTCAGCTCTATTTTACATTAATTGTATTTCGGCCAGAGTTCTTTCCTCACACTTCTGTGACCTCATCAGTGGTCCTTTGCTTTCCTCTTTCATATTTGTGTGTCTTTCCTTACTAACGATCAGCCATTTTGTATTTTGTATTTTGTATTCCTATTGTATGTGTCTTTATTTGCGCATGCGTATCCCCCTATGTGTGTCTATGTTTAGTAAGTGCGTGTGTGTTTATGGGGAGTGCCTGTATTATCTGTATCTCCTGTTTATACACGTTCGTTTAATTTGTTTTTATTTATTTGTTCATGTGTTTATACCTACTTATTTTTTCTATTCTTTCTTTTTTTGTTTGTATTTAATTTAATTTTGTTAACGTATATAGTTATTTAATTCCATTTGTTTATCTGTGTATTGTATTATATTTTGTTGATATTGTTATCAGTTTATGGGGACTTTATTCTGCTATATATTGTGGCGTGTTGGAGGGTGTGCTAGTATTCCATTCCAGTTTCCTATTCAGGCTAGGTTTATTTTCTAATATGTGTGTAGCTTTTGTAATTTGTCTAAGCTTTGCGTCTGTTCTATGTGTGAACAAGATTTTAACTTCTATGTTGTTGAGTGAACCTCCGTGTTCCTGCACAGCGTGCTGGTACAGAACTGATGAGCTAGTCTCTTCCTTAAGTTCCCTCCAATGTCCATTTACCCGATCTCCTATGCTCCGTGCCGTTTCCCCTACATACGAGGTTGTCTTGTTACTGCATCATCCCTCTGTACATCTTATACTATAGACTACATTTCTGGCTTTACAGTTTATTTGTGGGCTAAATCTACATACAGTACACGTCCTATAAGTACAGGGTTTCTACTAAAAGAGTAGTTTCTACCGATAAGGGATTTGATAGGGTTGCCTGGCCTTTCAACAACCCTAATTCTTAGCTTCAGTTTGTCTAGGGCCCTTCTAAAGCGGTACGCCAGTTCGCCTATAGGGGTGATGTCGACGAACATGATACTCTGGTATTTGTGGTTAACATACCATGAGTTGGCCTTCCCTATTCTCTTCTTAATCCTTTCAATGGTGTTCCATGACTTGCTCCTATAAAGTTGGCAAATCCCATTCCTATCGTTACGTTTGATAGTTTCAAATTTCCTCATAGCTCCTTTGTATACTCTGATCCTTTCTTTATGGCTGTAACCTGAGAATTGCATGCGGTGAACGAAATGTTGTATATGTCTCTTTAACTCTGTAGGGTCGCACATGCGGGAAACATTTCGCATTACTCTGATGAGGTCTGTCATCAATATATTAAATTTGGCATTGTCCGCGATAGCTGAGTTCCGGTGGATCAGGTATTTAGAGGCCATAGGTTTGGCATAGTGTGAATGAAGGATTCGGGTTTTATTATTCTCAGTTTCCAGCCAGAGTTCTGTATCTAGCACTGGTAGTCTATGGTTAGGAATTTTAGTAGGATAGTCTATCATGACCTTAATTAAGGTCACCATAAGTCACGATATTAAGGTCACGATAGACTTCTCCTTCTTCTTCTTATTATTAATATTATACTCATTAAGACGGCAAGCTGGCTGAATCCGTAAGACGCCAGACAAAATAGTTACGGTATTTCGTCAACCATTACGTTCTGAGTTCAAATTCCGCCGAGTTAGACTTTATTTTTCATCCTTCTACGTTTTGCCAATTTTGTATTTCAAGATTGTATACTTGCTCAGTTTTTGGTAGGTCTTTACAGATACATTTATGTTGATTGGGACAGTCATATCAATGAGGAGGCATGATTTTTGTCTGAAGTCCTTCAATATAATGTCAGGCCTATTCACATCTATCTTTCTGTCAGACTGAACAGTGAAGTTACAGAGGTGTGTGATATCATTTTCAAGCACTGGAGGTGGTTTGTGTCCCCACTGGTTGTTATCATAGGGCAGGTCCAAAGTTTTGCAAATAACCCAGTGAATATACTGTCCTGTTCTATCATACCTTTTGAGATATTCTGTAGGGGCAAGAAGACTACACATGTAGACAACATGATCGATGGTTTCATTCTGTTATTTATATACACGACATTTTGGGCTACTACCGTACTTTAATATAATGGATTTATAGCTCCTTGTAGGTAGGCATTGGTATTGGGCTGCTATAATAAACCCTTCTGTTTCTAATTTTAATCCAGAAGACACTAGCCATTGATGGGTAAGGACTCTCTCGACATCGGCATTATTAGCTCTCTTTGGGTATTTGCCATTGAAAGGTTTTTCTTGCCATCAGTAAGAATATCTAAGGCAGCAGTTTTAGCACGCATTTTCATACGCTTAGCCTTTTCTGTGCCTGGTTCCAGTACGTCTAATTCTGGGATTTATTGTATTTGGATTTAACTTAGATATTCATTTGTCGGTTTTGTCACTGAATATGATGCTTTCTTTCTTTCGTGCTTTATGACACGTTTTAACATTCTGACATGAGAGTTTTTGAGGTAGGTGTTTAGGCCAATTGTGTCAATCTACATTCCAGTTATAAAAGTCCACGGCCACCCTCTTTTCTTAGCAGGTAAAGTCGTTCTATCTGCTTTAGGGTGGTGCATTCTATGCATTGTGAACAATATTCGTATTTTTCTGTCAACAATACATGTTTCAGTAATTGACCGGTTAATGATATTCAAACTGTAAGTTGTTGCTGTTGTTGTTATTATTATTATTATTATTATTATTATTATTATTATTAAGACGGTGAGCTGGGAGAGTCATTGGAAGGCTGGACGAAATGCTTAGTGGTATTTCGCCCGTCGTTAAATCAAGTACCAGTTGAACACCTGGAGTCGATGTAATCGACTGATCTCCTCCCTTATGGCGAAATTTGAAACCATACTTCTTCTTCTTCTTCTTCTTCTTCTTAATATTATTATTATTTATCACGTCTTATTGGAACGCCTGTATCCTTGCATGCGTATTGGGCTTGCTACCTTCAGCCTCCGGTACCATGCTATCTGTTCTTTTCTGCTATCTAATACTTATCTGATTATTCTGGCCGTGCCAAGGCGGCAAACATTTTTATAATTGTTCTACTCGGCACTCTATTCTAATTTCCTTTATATTCGTCTTGATGCCTTCTGATACTGTTCCCAAGGACAAAACAATAATTAGCACTATCTTCAACTTCATTTTCAATAGCCGGGCTATTTCGTTTTTTAGAAAATTGTATTTCTCTATCTTTTCGCCTTCCTTCTTGAATATTCTTAGGGCAAGCAAATTCAGTTATATAGCATAGGTGGTGCACCTTGTCCACCACCACTAGGTCCTGTCTCTTAGGCTCTAACCACCGATCTGTTTGGATTGGGAAATCTCAGCGGATTTTACTAGTCTGCGACTCCGCCACTCTCTGTGGTTTGTACCCATACCACGTCTTACCTATCTGTCGCCCCCACATTTTGCAGTTTCCAATGTAGCACTTTTGCTACCTGATCGTTTCTTGATACGTGCATTGGACTAATCCACTCTATTGCAGATGATGCAGAACGGAGATACTTGCTCATTCCTAAGGTTGATCCTCCAGTCCGTGGCCAAAGCTTGGTCTTGCGGTGCTAGCATATTGCTCACAGTCTCTTTTTTTTATGTTCCTTTCATCAACCAATCCGACCTGTTTTTTTCCAGTAACTTTTATTGTGGCTATATGGAACTGATTGTTTAGTCCCTTCTTGCGTAATAATTCTTCAAGGGTTAGTAGCCCGCGCTCTTAACCACTACGCCATATGCTCGGAATCTGAGGGTTAGTGGCCAGCACTCTTATCGACTACGCTATATAGCGTAGTGGATGGGAGCACGGGCTACCATCTGTCTGTATAACGCAGTCTTTGAGGCATATGGCGTAGTGATGAAGAGCGCGGGTGACTAACCCCAAGATTCCGAGTTTGATTCCAGGCAGTGCTTGAATAATAATAATAATAATAATAATAATAATAATAATAATAATAATAATAATAATAATAATAATAATAATAATAATAATGATGATGATAATGATAATAATAATAATAATAATAATAATAATAATAATAATAATAATAATAATAATAATGATGATGATAATAGGGGAAGTTTAAAGAAGACGCCGGGGAAGTTTAAAAGAAGACACCGGGGAAGTTTAAGAAGAAGACACCGGGGAAGTTTAAAGAAGACACCGGGGACGTTTAAGAAGAAGACACCGGAGAAGTTTAAGGAAGAAGACACCGGGGAAGTTTAACATGTGAGTACGATAAATCACTGCTCCGAAACTTATCCAAAAACATCGGAAATAAAGACATCGCATGGAGCCAAAAAATAGCTGACAAAGGGTTGGACTATACCCGAGTAAGTAATACTCATTGAAATTTATTCCTATTTTTCCAAATATAATGATGTATTTTAACTTGATACCTCCACTACCCGCACAGCGATCGTAAACACACGTGTTACATCAAAATCAGACCATCTTCGAACCCAAAATCACCATGTACAAAAAAATTACAAACAGATTAAATAACACCGGTATTATTCCACCCAAGAATAAC
>NC_068988.1:40353340-40358340 GCF_001194135.2 Octopus bimaculoides | reverse complement strand
AAATTGTAAGGCTAGCTTTGCACAAGCAGAATCTTTAAAGTTACTTTCAAATTTCTTAGTGATATAATGAATTTTTATGCCATGTTTTCAAGGCAGACTTTACTTTTATCTTTAAAAAGTAATAGAATATGGTAGAAATGAAGTACTTAGGCTGACTTTTGTAAACTTTTTTCAAGACAGAAATCAACGTCTAAATAATATGTTCAGTCGAGGCATTCAGTACATTTCATTGAGTGGAAATTATAACCCAGAACCTTAGCGTAACGCTAATTTTCCGTATTCTTTGAAACTTGTGGATTAGACTTATATTATACGGAGCAGGTAGCATCTTTTTTAAATTTCCAACATTCTGGTAATATTGTAACAAAAAATGATTGTAAGGATTGAAACATTTTTTTCACGGTGGCTTTTTCACATTCAGCAAATCCTTATTGGGTTAAATTGAGCATGTCCCTTGGTGGCTGACGATATGTGCATCTCTGATCACGAGCAGAAGTAGTGGGGGAACAACATAGCCACGTACTGCGAGGAATACTCTGGAGTTTCAATAATTCACCTCTGGAAACATGGGTCTTTCATTTTACATCCTTAAACAACCATTATTCAGGGACCTGAATGGACTACTCGACCTGAAGAAACTTCTAACTGGGTCCCATCAGCAAGGTCATGCGTTCTTTAGCTTGATATCCGATCACCATGTATGGTTGTTATGTATGTGCCTGGTGTCCCCTTATCAGACGGGTAAGCTTGCTGGGTATACAGGGCTTCGTATATTTTATCCCAGTGTCACTTTGATAGCATGCACTACACTCTCACTCAATAATACTAATAATAGAGCACTTCACTGGCAGCGGAAGACCACGGTTTGGCCACGAACTGGAGGGTCAACGTTTGGAATGAGCAAATGTCTTTGCTGTTCTGCATCTGTGGATGGAACCAACGCACATATCACGAACAAACGCCCTTTACCTTCTCAAGACTATTACATGTTGTGGCGACATGATCAGGCAGCAAATGTGCTACATTGGAAGCTGTGCAGAAAGTGTGGGATAGAGAGAGTCAAAACGTGGTATGGGCACAAACGGCAGAGAGTGGCGGAGTCGGAGACTAGAAAAATCCTCTGGGATTACGTATTCCAAGCAAATGAGGAGCTAGAGCTTAACAGACCGAACCTAGATGTTGTCGACAAGATGCTCCACATATGTTATATAGTTGATGTTGCACACCCCATTGACCCACGAATAATCAAGAAAAAAGAAGCGGAAAAATAGAGTAATACAGCCCTCGTTAGTACGCAATAGCACGGCAATGGAGAATGAAATTGCTGGGTCCTTGGGAACAGCATCAGAAGGCATCAAGAGGAATATCAAGAAATTTGGAATAGAGTTTTCAGTAGAACTCTTACAAAAGTTTTGCCTCCTTCGCACGCCAGAACAATCAGGAAAGTATTGGATAGCAACAAAGAACGGATAGAATGATACCGTAGGCTGCAGGTAGTAAGCCCGTTATGCATGCAAGACTCCACGAGCTCCAACAAAAGATGGAGTAAAGATAAATAATAATAATGATAATAATAGTTTCAAATTTTTTCATAAGGGCAGCAGTTTTGAGGGATGGGATGAGCTCCAACAAAACCTGTGATAAAAATTATAATAAGGAAACAGACGTCTCACCAGCAAAATAGTGCAGCAAGCGATACAATAAAAAGTTACTTGAAAGGATCAGTTTATGAGACAGGATTTTGCCACGAAACTCTGATTGTAACAGCGAAATTGTGGTTGGGCGTTTAAGAGAAGGCCTCTCGCTCAGCTGTAAAGATTCCGACTGACCACAGCTGTTATCTTAATACAGCATCAGCAGATAATATGTAAGGAGGAAGTGAACCAGCCAAGAAAACAGTATAGTGATGCAGTGCTACATAAATAGTGAACCTAAAAGAAAGCTCTATAGAAAATGGATGCTAACACTTTGGGCAGCGAAGGATATACTATTAAGAGAAGAGAGAGGATGACAAAATTGGAGGTGGAAGAGATCACAGAGAAATGGTAAATTCCAGGCAGTAGGAAATACAAACAACAACATAAGAGATATAGCTAAAACCAAGGAAGAACCTAAACGAGAAAATAAATAGCACTACCAGTAAGAAATGGACAACTGGCACCAGCGATTTAATTGATTTAAGTGGGGAAGATCAGAAGATTTTAGATGAGTTTCAGGAATTAAAGAGTAAAGAAGCAAGAACGAGATTGGCAGCATTAAAAGGTACCAATAAAAGAATGCTGCTAGATATTACTAGGAAAGTTGATTCTGTTTCAGCAGGATGGATACTAAAAATATAGGAGGCACTAACTTATTGATCTATGCAATAGGAGTAGTAGTTACTAGAAGACTGGATATTCTACAAGGAAATATTAGAAAAGAGCTTTTGGGGAAAAGGAGATTACAAAATAAAGTGAAGAATTTAAAAGTTCTCAGTAGGAAAGAAGCATGTAAGTAGATTTGGGACAGTCGCAGAACAGTTGAAACGGCGTATCCCAGCAATAGCAGGTAAGTTCCTCAGATATCAGAAAAGAATAGATCAGTATCAACAGAATAAATTGAATGAGACAGACTAGAGGAGGTTTTACAATTAAATAAATATGGGAGAAGAAAGTAGTGAAAATGAGATACCTAATGCAGAAGACGCTAGAAAGTTCTGGACCAATATTTGAGATAAGTCAGTCAATCATAACGGAGATGCAGTATGGTTAAGGAAAGAGAGGACAGAAGTAGGGAGTGAGACGCATCCAGATCTGCATTGATGAGTAAAGTGTTCGGAAAAATCCCAAACTGTTAGGGCCCAGGATCAGATTTAGTTCGAGGGAACTGACTAAACACATTTAGTAGTTTACATGGTAGGCTGAGGGAACAACTTCAGGAGTACCTGAATGGTGGAATAATACCAGATTCGATTATTAGAGGGAGAATAATACCCCTAATGAAAGATAAGAGGAAGGGTAATACAGCTAGTAATTATAGATCAATCACTTGCTTACCATTAGTGTGGAAGCTGTTAAGAGGAATGCTTTCAAAAAGCATTTACAAGCACTTTGACAACCAGAATTTACTGCCAGAAGAACAGAAACGTTGCAGGAAGAGAGCTAGAGGAACGTATGATCTCTTATACATAGACAAAGCAGTTCTAAATTGAGTAAACGGTAGAAAGAAAAATCTAACAAAAGCATTGATATATTATGAAAACAAAGACCTATGGTATGGTCCCACACACATGGATAAGTGAGATTTTGAATATATTCAGTATCGCAGACAACATAATAGAATTAATTAGCTTTAGCGTGAAGAAATTGAACGTAGATCCCTACCCAGGTGACACAGTCTTAGGAAAGGTTAATATCAAGAGAGGAATTTTCGAAGGAGACTCGGTATCCCCTTTAATGTTTGTCTTATGTTTGATCCACCTCAGTTTAGTATTAAAGAGGGTACAGGCAGGGGACTATTTCAGAAATAGTAAAAGAAAAATTAACCATTTGCTCTACATGGATGATCTGAATCTTTTTAGTAAGAATGAAAAAGAGATAGATTCTTTAACATATACTATTTGACGCTTCAGCGAAGATGTAGGCATGGGATTTGGCATAGATAAGTGTGAAATATTAGTTATGAGAAGAAGTCTGATAGTCAACATTGGAGGCATCAAATTACCAGATGGCCAGGCATTAAAATCAGTGAAGTTGGAGAGATTTATAAGTATCTTGGACTATTAGATCTGACAAAGTACTAACTTTAGAAATGAAAACGAAAATTGAAGAGTACATCAGAAGACTAATGAAGCTAATGAAATCAAAGCTAAATGGTCCGAATCTAATGAAGGCGATAAAGTGATTTGGGTATTAACGTTACGCAGATATTCAACAGTTTTTGTAGATTGGACAATATCTGAAAGACCAGAAATAGTTTAAAAACCAGAAACAAAACAAAGGTTATCTGACTGGCAAGAGAGGGCTTTCCATGGCAGCTACACAAAGATAGTTACAACAAATAGTTGTAGTGAGATATGGTTATGGTTGCAGAAAGGAAGGCTGAAAAGGGAGACAGAAAGTTTCTTGGTAGCAGCATAAGATCAAGCATTAAGGACTATTTCGGTTAAAGCTAAAACAAACAAAAACTAAGTAAATTCCCAATGTAGATTATGCAAATCAAAAGAGGAAAGCTTTAATCATATAGTAAGTGAATATAACATGCTGACTCAGGAAGAATACAAGAAAAGACATGACAATCTAGGGAAAGCAATCCACTGGGAGATATGTAGAAAGTTAGGATTTGACTATAGAGGGAAATGGTATGAACATAAACCTAGTAACGTACTAGGAAGTAAGAAATATAAGATGTAGGACATTAACATTCAGACTGACTTAGTAGTAGTAGTAGTAGTAGTAGTAGTAGTAGTAGTAGTAGTAGTAGTAGTAGTAGTAGCAGCAGCAGTAGTAGTATTAGTAGTAGAAGAAGAAGAAGTAGTAGTAGTAGTAGTAGTAGTAGTAGTAGTAGTAGTAGTAGTAGTAGTAGTAGTAGTAGTAGTAGTAGTAGTAGTAGATAAAGAGAAAAGAAAGTACCAGATAATTGACTTTACAGTCCCAAATATTGAAACAAATCAATATAAGGAGTATAGAAAAATAACAAAGTCCCTGGACCGAGACATTAAATTACAGGGACTATGAAAAGTGCGGGTGAAATGTATCCCAGTAGTTATAGATGCATTAAGAAATATCCCCAACTATTTCAACAGATGGTTAGAGGAAAGAAAAAACAGTTTAGTACAGCTCCATAAAACAATGTTATTAGGGGCAGTTAGGATACTTAGTAGGGTTCTTCGCTCTAAGGTCACTAACTTGTAACCCGATGTTATGAATTTTTCTTTTCCAACAGTCTATTCTGTTGTGTGTATATGAATAATAATAATAATAATAATAATAATAATAATAATAATAATAATAATAATAATA
>NC_068988.1:40341203-40348131 GCF_001194135.2 Octopus bimaculoides | reverse complement strand
TAGGTGTCTTAGGTATAATAAAAAAATATTCAGACAAATACATAACAAAAACACCAGGACTTACAAATATATATAACATACAGAAAATTGCACTACTGGGTACTGCACACATTCTACGCAAAACACTTTCAATACAGTAAACATAAGAGCACCACAGCAAACCACAGCACATACCCAAGGCGCACAGAGCTGCGCTCGGTAGTGAAGTGAAAGCACGTTATAAAAATAAAACTACTGAATAATAATAATAATAATAATAATAATAATAATAATAATAATAATAATAATAATAATAATAATAATAATAATAATAATAACAACAACAACAACAACAACAATAATAATAACAACAATAATAATAATATAAAATGTACGGTCAGTTTGCAAGAGATGTGAACGCCAAGAGAGATGCGGAGGACCTGAGGTCATGGATGAAGAGGAGTGACCTGAAGACAGAGACAGAAGCTCTCACATGAAATGCTCAGGAACAAGCATTAAGGACCAATTATATGAAGTGCAGATTTGACAACACTATCGATAGCGACAAATGCAGAATTTGTGGTGAGAGGGGTGAAACGATATAGTACATCGTTAACGAATGCCCGAAATTGACACAATGCGAATACAAACGACGCCAAGACAATGTGGTAAGAATGATCTATTGGGAGGCCTGTTGAAATCACGGCCTACACAGAGCAAAGACGTGGTATGAACAAACCCCAGAAGGAGTCACCGAAAATAAGAAGTGCAAAATTCTGTGGGATGTAGTGGTTCAGGGCGATCAGCTGACCAGACAAAGGAAACCGGACATTCTTGTGGTGAATAAAAAAGAAAGAACATGTATAATAATCGACATAGCATGCCCTGGTGACAACGGGATCAATGTGAAAGAAGAAGAAAAAAATAAAGAACTTCTTCAATTTGAAGTGAGTAATACGAAGGTTTGTGGTCAATGAAGAGAGAGAACATGATGCCGGAAGTGGTACGATATACGGAAATAGCATGAACATAGGCCAGAAGGAGTCACTAAGTAGAAGGAATATAAGATAGTGTGTGATTTTGCTATACCAGGAGGCGCACGCATAAGTGACACAGAACTAGAAATGATTGAAAATTAAAGACTACGAAAAGACGAAAATTTGCAAGAACGTGGTCTATGAGGAGAATGTCTGTCATTTCAGGAGCTGTAGGGTCACTAGCATCACTAAAAACCTAGTTCAAGAAATATGTTAAAGAAATCAGAATTGACATGAGAGCAGAGCAAGCCTCCAAAACTGCTCTGCTGCGGACAGCTAAGAGTTTGCGATTGGTACTTGGATTTTGAATGTCTCCCACGATAATAAACAACCAAATATCAAAGCTTATAATGTGCAGAAAGAGACCCTGTGAGACCTCTGACTGCAAACTGTTGTCTGCTCTCACAGAATTTACCAGAACAACAAGACCGAACGTTCTAAGAAGTAAAATAATAATAGTCATAATAATAATAAGAATATGTGTACCTCTGATCACGAGCAGAAGAGCCGTGGAGATTCATAGCTATATGTTGAACAGAATTCTTTGGAGTTTGAATAAATCACTTCTGCATGCGGTGCTCTCTCACTCAATAATAATAATAATTTCATTTATTTGTTACAAGGTCGAAGGCTGAGGATGATGATAAAAAGACAAACATAAAATGTGGAGGTTCGCATATAATGCAATGAAAAAAAAAGTAAGTATACGCAGTATATATTGAAAAAGAAGGGACATATACATAGCATACAGAGGTTAAAATAAAGAGCTTCTGATCAATGCCTTGTTGGAAGAATTATACAACCATCTGAAAAGTATCAATCTACTTCCAGAAATAGAGAAAGGATAAAGGAAATAATGTAGGGATTCAAAAGATCACTTATTAGATGATAAAATGATAATTAGAAATTGTAGACGCAGATTGACGAGAGTGGATGAAATATGGCTAGATTAAAAAAAGACATATGACATAGTATCACACAGTAGAATAAGTACAACAATGAGCATGTTTGGAATAGCAAAAAAATATGGCAAAATGCTTAACGAAAGTATGAAACATGGGAATACTGAATTAATTGGGGGAAAACAAAGTCTCGGAGATGTGAATGTCAGACGTTCAAGGTGAGAGCTTATTTCAAGGTGAGAACTTATTTCAAAGTGAGAGCTTATTTCAAGGTGAGAGCTTATTTCCATTACTGTTCGTACTGGCCCTGACGCCGTTCACTATGATACTACGAAAAGTTAAAATACCTTACGATTTTGGAAAAGGAAATGGTCAGATAAATCATATCCTTTCCATGCAAAAAAATGAGAAAATGCTTGAAAGTGTTGTAAATACTATCCACATTTTCTCAAATGACGTAAGTATGGAATTTGGGATAGAAAAGTGCGGTATTTTGAAAACAAAACTAGGAAGATTTGAAAGAAATCATGTAACTGAAATGTCAAATGAGCAAACCATTATTACTCTCAAGTAGAATAAAACCTTTGCAAATTGGGTTGTTAGGACATTTTCCAGCTGTAACTATAGTGGTAAAAATTCTTTATTTGAACAATGCTTTAGCAAGCTGTTTTAGTAAACGAACTTATGATAAAATTAAGTCGATACAACACATTTGCCTGCTTCGCGAATAACACTAAAGAAACTCATTGTTGCTGAGTCAAATGTTGTCAATTGTTTGCTCCTCATATACGATTTTTGTAATCTGTTTGGAATCTAGATAATTTATCTTGGTAGGCATTATTTTCTGGTTAATGAATGTCTCTTAGCTAGTTCCCTGATGTACCCCTCGTTTGAGATTTGCTGTTGCTTTTGATACAGGGCCTAGCAGTCCACGTTCTGAAAGACATTGTAATATACTGTACAATATTTTCAAAAAGGATTAGTGCTTGTTTGTGCGTAATAGGTATAACACTTTGTTCAATTTCATTTAGTTCTGCTTGATACAGTATGTATTACGTCATGTTGTCCTGGTATTTATGCCAAAGTTGATGAGCTGTTGATGATGACCAGGAATACTATGAGGCTGCAGCCTCTATCGAGTTATAGTTCAAGCCTGGTCTATGTTATTGTTTAAAGGACAACTATTCTGAAAAGGTGTATTCTAGCTTAAATTATCATAAAATAAATTGTTTTGTGGATATACATCAATGTTGGACTATGGCTAGCGTGCAAAAGCTGTCTTCTATATACATAGCTTGTTAAAATTCTTGTTATAAAACTTATATTTTTAAAATGTTATTATGAAGTTTCATCTGTCATGGTAGACAAAAAATAATTCAGTCTTCCAGTGATTTACATTTACATTAGTATATATTGCTATCAAATCACTTTTACTTAAACTTCTCTAACAGTATCTAGTACGGGGTAACAAATATATTTCAAACAAAATATGTCCACATTAACGGAAATTTAACGCGGTGAGCTTGCACAATCGCTTGCACATCGAGCAAGATGCTTCGCAGCATTCCGTGTGTCTTGACACTCTGAGTTCAAATTCCGCCAGGACTAACTTTGCCTTTCATCTTTTATATTAATAAATACTAGTTCAGCGTTAGTGTCGGTGTAATCGACTTCATCGAATTTGAAACCAATATTTATTGGAAATCTGTCTTTAGTAAAATACCTCATTTAGAAAATCCTATCCCCAAAACCTTAATACGCAGTTTATGTCGTTGACGATTGAAAATAATCTATTGTTTCAGGTTTACGTTTGTTTATATTTCTAAAATATTCAGGTACTATGATGATATTTCATAATTAAATATTACCGAAATGTCCGAATTATAGTGCATGAAATATAAACATTTTTAAAAATATATTTTCAACTTTAAATTAGAATCAATGAACGCTTCGTCATTTCAATTTCTTTTGGCATTTGCAAACGCACACTACTTTTAGAAGATATATGACTTTGAAATGTGAACTTTTAATAGCGACAGCGTTTCAGACGCACTCATGATATATGCATAAATGTTTGTGTGTGTGTGTGTGTGTGTGTGTTTTCGCGCATATGCATGTGTGTGTGTTTCGCGCAAATGCGTTCGCATGTATCCGTGCGTATGTGTGTGTATATGTAGATGATATATCTTGAAGTGAATTCCATTATTCATTAAGCTAAAATCCCTTGGATAGAATAAGGTAACAAGCTGTCTACGAGACTTGAACTAAGCATCTTATGTAACCATGAACGCGGTACTACTAATTACATTAAAGCCACCCATACATGTCTTCTATGAATCTAGATGTTCTTATTCACACAGTCGGGATACAGGAAATGTTTTATCTACGTATCGCAGACAACCTTCGCGTGTAACTTTTTGTAGAATAAGAAGAACAAACACTTACTCAGCGACATCCATATCGAACATGGGTGGCTGCAACATGGCTGCTGGTATAGCTAAAAGAAAAACCAAAAAAGTCATGTACTATTTGAATGTGTGTATGTAAGTGTGTGTTAAACATATAAAGAAAAGTTTGACAAATCGACTCTGGCTTCAAATTATCGCCTTGGTTGCATTAGTTAGACAGACAGACAAACAGACCGACAGACAGACAGACAGACAGACCGACAGACAGATAGATAGATAGATAGATAGATAGATAGATAGATAGATAGATAGATAGATACATAGATAGATAGATAGATAGATAGATAGATAGATAGATAGATAGATAGATAGATAGAGACAGAGTATGGCAACATGAGGATAACTTACATATAGTTGTATATTTGATGCAGCATAACAAAAAAGTTCAGCGACTTAGCGTTGGGAATATTACTAATTTAAATGATAAAGTCTGTCAAAAAGCAAAATATATTATTTCGTAGTTTTTAGGGGTCTGCGGGGTTTTCGTAGCTTTTCTGCTTGATGAATCCGTCGTAAGTGCAGCAATCAATATACTACGAGGTCAACAGAAATTAAAGACGGCGCTTTTTGCGTGACTTCGTGATATGTTATAGGAGACTTATCAATATATTTCCTATTGTTCTTATTGTTAGACGCGTTTGAAATAGTTAAACAGCTAAATCGAGAAAAGTATTCATGGCGGTAAGTAATGCATTAAAACAACTAGCAAGTTGGCGAATGGTCGTAACCGAAACGGAAAATTCCAACTCCTCATCACAAGCCAATATTCTGTTATTCTTTTACTTGTTTCAATCATTTGACTGCGGTCATGCTGGAAGCACCACCCTTAGTCAAATAAATCGATCCGAAGATTTTATTATTTGTAAGGTTACTACTTATTCTTTCGGTGACTTTTGCCGATCTGTTAACTTACGGTGGCGTAGACACACCAATATCGGTTGTCAAGCGATGGCGGTGGTACAGGCACAGACATACAAATACATATATATATATATATGTGTGTGTGTGTGTGTGTGTGTGTATGACGGGCTTCTTGAAGTTTCCGTCCACCAAATCCACTCACAAGGCTTTGGTCGATCCGAGGCTATAATAGGAAACATTTGCTCAAGGTGCCATTCAGTGGGATCGAACCCAGAACCATGTCGTTGGGATGCAAGCTGCTTACAACACAGCCATCCCTGCGCGTATAAAGCCACACTTGCGCCTATACCCTACTTTTAAATTATATACAAGCTCTGCTCACTGATGCAATTCAACCAGGCACTGCAAACACATGGCTGACTTAAAATGTTGCCGTTGGGTGCGAGAAACAATAATACGTTGTATAGTTCAGTTATTGCTATTTCTGTCAGTGAAGTCGGGAACGCATTATTTCCTGACCCTGCTCAATCAGGTAAACCATCACTTAACGGAGTTAACATCAGAAAAGTTTCAGGCTTGAATATCCCTTTTATTCTTCGGACATATTGGGACATCGAATATATGATTAAATGGTAATTTTACTTTTCTAACGTCGTAGAATATAATGTAAGGAAGATGAGACTGCTAAGCTCAGCAATCAGAAGACCAAACAGAGATTCGTTTGATGGTACATTTTTTGTTCTGATTTTAGGACATTGCATTAGAGCCCTAAAAGTAATATTATTGCAGTTACTGAATATAAGCTGTCAAAATGTTTTACAGAGCTTTGTAAATCTGGTATTCATGCGCTCTACTTATACGATTGTGTGTGTGTGTGTGTGTGTGTGTGTGTGTGTGTGTGTGTGTGTGTATGAGTGGCTGTGTGCGCGGATGTGTATCCAGCTTAATGTGGATGCATACCGATCGCTGGCAGTAAGATGTGGTTGGTAAGCGGTGACCGGACGCCTGAAACTGAGGAAAATGACGTCAAACAAGAGGGTATGCCGCCGCCCAGTACAAGCCATAGAAGTTGGCGTAAGTAGGTTTGTCATTGCCACCTGTTACATCTACTACATCACTACAGAATAAAATATCGCAAAATAGCAGCGAGGATGAAGTACCTATCACCGATAGCTACGAAAAGCTTGATAATATGGGCAAAATGAAAAGATGAGTGGAATGCTTCAAATGGATGGTATACTGGAGCTGCTTAACAAAAAAAAAGTATGGAGAAAAACAGATATAAATAAACAAATATTCATTTGAACTTTTACTTCTTTCAGTCATGTCAATGAGGCCATGCTGGTGCATCGCCTTTAGTCGAACAAATCGACGCCAGGATTTATTCTTCGTTAGCCTACTACTTATTCTATCGGACTCTTTTGTCGAATTGCTAAATTATGACGACGTAAACACACCAGAGCCTGTTGTCGAGCGCTGGTGGGTGTAACACAGACAGACACACACGCACAAATACACACGCATACACACACACTTACACACACACAGATATGTGTATATATATATGCAGTGAAGCTTCACAATAGCGTCGTTATTGTATCGATTACTATTTTCCAGTAAATATTGGTGCCTTGTTGTACCACTCATTTGAATTTATATATATATATATATATATATATAT
>NC_068988.1:40335933-40341125 GCF_001194135.2 Octopus bimaculoides | reverse complement strand
ATATATATACATACATACATACATACATACGACGGGTCTCTTTCAGTTTCCGTCTACCAAATCTACTCACAAGGCTTCGATTAGCCCGAGGCTATAGTAGAAGACACTTGCTAAAGGTGCCACGCAGTGGGACTGAACTCAGAACCATATGCTTGGGAAGCTAGCTTCTTACTACACAACCATGCCTGCAAGTCTTTTTAGTGGTCTTTACAGTCGAGCAGTATATACAGCAACTTAGAGAAATATGATCACCCAAATGCACCAGGTTTAAGCCCCATCTAAAGTTACGATTTCGAAAACAACAAAAACAGGAGTCATGACCAAAGAATGCCAGCTCCCTTTGAATAGCTGGAAATAATGCGAAGAATCTTTTCTTTTACAGGATTTTCCCCATGGCAAGTACGTACGTACATTCATATATTCAAACAAACAGTCACACGTAGTGCCTCGACTACCACTGAACAAGCATTGTTTTCTCAATGATAGAAATCAGTCCTTTTCTATATAAGGTGGGATATAATGTTACGTTTATGAATTTGTTTTGCAAGATTCCTGATGTGAAATTGTCTATAGAAATAGATATTGTTATATTCTAGGATGGTCATCTTTTTCTTGCCAAATAAACACGTGCACTATATATTCGTTCTTCACGCGTTTATTATTGTCATTATTTTAAGTTTTGTCCATTATCTGAAAATCTTTCGTCACACACCTGTGATCTCTTCAGCGACTATTCCACCCCACGTGTCTCTTTCTGCTGTGTTTAGTCAATTTTAGAATGGATATAATGGAAAGGATATAATGGACATAATATAATAACAATAATAAATACATGAAGAATGAAGATATAGTGCATGTTTTCATTTGGCAAGAAAGCAAAATGTTCATCCCGGAATATAACTATGTGGGTTGTAATGGTTTCCAGCATATCGTAAATTCTGGAAAAGTAGTAGATAAATGTGAAAAGAAGGATGTAATTCTATATTTATCTGGATATTTGTGTACGTCCAGGGAGTGTGTATGTGTGTATTTATAGAACGCACATTACAATGTAAACCAGAACTTATATTTATCGAAAGATTACAATTAAGAATGCTATTGATAATGTTTTAATAACATGTGAATTAATCAGTAGATATAGTGATTGATAGATAGATAAATAGATAGAGAGAGAGAGAGAGAGAGAGAGAGAGAGAGAGAGAGAGAAAGGGAGTTGAACAGAGAAAGGGAGTTGAAGAGAGAGACAGAGACGAAATAGACCGCTTCCAAAACAGTGCATATTTGAGCAAGTGGTAATCGTTACGTGTTGTTGGATCAGAAACTCTCCCTCACACACAGTCTCTTACTCCTCCACACATAATTACATAAAGCTGAAAATTGTATAAAGTTTTATACATACACACTGTGTTAAACATTGAATTGTATACAGCGTTCACATCAAATGTGTTGATAATAGCCCTGTATGATATAAAACGAATAAAGTTGGTTATATTACTGCTCTTTTTATCACGGTATATGGAATTCTTAAACTAAATCTATCAATGAAGAATATCAAGTGAGAGGGATTTAGATTTCGTGCAAATTAAATTGTTCCAAATATTTGAATCGCATTAAGGGCGGTGAGCTGGCAGAATTATTAGCACGCTGGGCGAAATGCTTAGCGATATTTTGTCTGCCGTTACATTCTGAGTTCAAAATACGTCGAGGTCGACTTTGCCTTTCATCCTTTCGGGGTCGATTAAATAAGTACCAGTTACGCACTGGGGTCGATGTAATCGACTTAATCCCTTTGTCTGTCCTTGTTTGTTCCCTGTATGTTTAGCCACCTGTGGGCAATAAATAAATAAATATTTGAATCGCTTATATGCTATCGCGGTAGCTGTGTGAAACTTGAAGTAAACCTCTTAAAATGAATTTGAATTCGGAGCGTAAAGTACTTTATACGTATACGTATCACAAGAGAGTTTTGTGGTGTTACCAGACAAGCTCTCTTGCAATTCACTGACCTTCACTTTACGTTTACTTCATAATATACGCAAAAGCCCATAATGGTGTAGATTTGAATAGTCGATTAGATTGGACCACTGGTACTTATGTGATCTTCTTGCATGAAAGCAATGTGGACTTCAGCAACAAAACTTTATATTCAGAGCATAAAGAGATTATTGTGGGGATCTATTAACGGGGATAAGAAAGAATATAGGCACGCAATGTTTTTAATGTGCATAGTAAAATTTTAGTTGACTATATTCACTCTGTTCAATATTTCACTTCCCCAAATTTGAATTTAAGTTTGTAATATGTTAAAAACTTCACATAAACTATGTAACTTTTAAAGTAGGACTCTCCTCCTGAAACGAAGTATATTCAAGTTATGTGCTTTGTCAAACTGAACTCTGTTTTGCATTGAAGGACGGTTTACAGACATGGGCAGTTTATGACGTTGTAACCAACTTGAATTTTATAGGGAATCGAAAAACATGATTGAGTAAGTTATCCCTCGCCCCGCAAAAAGAAATATTTAAATGTCTAGATTTTAAAAAAGAAATTTTGCTTCGAAGTTGTGGTAACATAACAACGCTATTTCGGAAGGCTATAGACAGCCCGTCCATTAAATTTCTTCCTAACACGACCAAACTAAGGTTTCAGGCTAGGTCATTATTTTTACTATTTTCTATTAATAGTAGTTACAGTTGACTGAAATGATACAACTTTGGAAAATTTTTCATCATCAATAATCTGTCTTCGTAGAAATATGGGCACAGACATGACCGTGTGATTAAAACAGTTGCCTCGAATCTACGTGATTTACTTCGTAATATCACTGTGTGGCATTTAAAGAGAATGTCTTCTTCCATAACCTTGGTTTTTCCAATGCTTTGTATGTGTTAAATATCACTGACGGAAATTGTAGAAAATCCCTTAAGTGGTAGATTTAACAGTCGTTAGGTTAATGAACTCTACTTAGCCATTTGGGGATTTTACGGAATCATCACTTTGGCAAGTATTAGAGTTAGACTCCCTCGTTAATCCAGTCAGATATGGAGGCTCAAACACAAAACCATGAGCGCTGCCGATACTCTTTTTATTCAGTATTAATGAATCTATAAACCACCAAGTTGCTACTTGTAAATATGTAGCATACAAGGATTATCGCTGTAAAATGGCAAGAGAAGATTTTTAATTCTTCTATCTATACAGCTTGTAGACAGATAACTCGTCAATATTTGTGCAGGTCCCTCCATTACACAAAAGATTTATATCTTTTGTTTAATATGATCCATTGTGTTTTTGCCTTCCTATTATCTTTCGGGTTTTCTTGTATGGTGCGAACTCATGATAAGAAACATATTTAAACAGGAGCAAAATCAACTAAGCTGATACACTTAAATTGGTGAACTACCAACATCACCAGTACTAAAATTAATAATATCTATGTCTCATAGTAATTTACAAAACTGTTTGCTTGGATTTATCTGAGCAATAGCTTCCAAACGCGTTCCTTAGTTCACTCGTCAGAAATGGAAAAGCCATTTAAAATACGATGACAATTTATGTCACATTAAAATATTTTCTTGAGAAATCAAACAGAAAATTCGATGTTCATCAGCTTAAAGCCTTAATATATTTACTTATGGTCAATTTTGAACAGTAATAAGGTAGCCAGCTGGCAGAATCTTTAGCTCGTCCTTGCGTCATGAGTTCAAATTTCGCCGGCGTTGATATTGCCTTTCATCTCTTTCGGGTATAGATAACATAAGTACCAGTTGAACACTAGGGTCGATGTAATCGACTTAGCCACTTTTCCAAACCTGTTGGCTTTGTGTCAAACTTTGAAACCAAATAATGGACAGCATTATTGACAATCTAGTAAAGGAAGATAAGTTACTTTTAATTGAAATGAGAATTTCAAGAAACTATTCGTATTTCCTTATAGTTATATGAATATAATTTAATAATCTTTTTTTTTACAGTACTTCTCTAATTTTATATTTCTATTACTGGCACGAGATATAATGACTGAAACAGCTGTCGATTCTGAGACTATCGAGAAAGCCGCTGTAATCAACATCATCATCATCATCACCATACTCCTTGTAATTATCGTTATTGTCATCATTATTTTGCCAAAGCTACCTTATTACTATATTGAGGACGTTCATAGTGGATTTGTGCTCAGAACCGTGAAACAAGTAAATATTTGGGTAAATAGTGATAAAGTAAAAACTTACGAATCTTCTAAATCCGTTTCACTAAATAACTTCATTTTACTCCTCAAAAAGGCTCTTTTGTATTCGAAGTTGTTATCATACAAGTTGTCGTTCACAAGTACCTAGATACATTAATAAATAACATAAATACAATCATTTGTTAGAATTAGTGAAATGAAAGTAAGTAACGAAATTTTTCCAAGAAACCGCATAGAATTGAATATATTGTTTGAAACTTGCAACAGCTTCATTTTATTGCCTCATGGATTTTTCGATGACAGAATTTCAAGGCGTAGGCCATATTTAAAATAGTGAGGCTTCACAGAAAATACGTAATTGTAAGCTAAAAGTAAAATAAATTAATATTTTAATGGGCAAATAAATGGCTAAAATTATCTCAAGAGTTTGGAACAAGAAACTGGGATATACTTCACAGCATGTCGATGGATTGGGTATTCATATGTAAGTGTACATGCTGGTATAATTGTGTGAACGTCGCTAACTCTTCGTTTCATTAATTATGAGACGAATTCAAGTAAAATTAGTATTTATCGAATATGCATATAGATGTACAGATTTATATATAAAATATTCAACCCATAACTGTTAAAAATATATTCTATTTTACATCTGGTTTATCGGAAACAACAAAAAACTTGGTAAGACCTAATTTAAACACGGCAAAAACAAAAGAAGTAATAAATGGACGATCAAATATATACGTATATACTGTATACACATACTCGCGAGCGCACACACACACACACACACACACACACACACACACACACACACACAAACATACACAAACACACACACGCACACACACAGACATACACAAACACACACACACATATGTTCAGGAGGCAGTGAAAAATTATCGTCTAAATTATGCAAAAATGAAAATAACACTGACTTCTCATGTTATTAGATATGTTTACTAAAATCACATAAAAATATTCTGAAATACTAAAGTTAATT
>NC_068988.1:40334348-40335695 GCF_001194135.2 Octopus bimaculoides | reverse complement strand
ATATATACGAAGGGTGTTAATTAAAGATTTCCCTTGACTCACTTTCGATTATTGCAGGAAACGGAACTTGTAAAGGCATAATCATAGATGTCTCTACATGTCACATTGTAACTGGCAGCTTTCCACTAATATTCATTTGTCTTTTACGGCTGCTGAAGTGGACTAAGGTGTTATAATGGAGGCAGTTGAATGCAGATGAGTGATCAGGTTCTTATGCATAAAAGGTCGTACACCAAAAGAGACTTTTGATAAGATGAAAGAAGTCAACGTTGACGATGCACCATCATACGTCGTAGTCAAACACTAGCATCGCCAGTTCAAATGTGGTGAGACATCGGTGGAAACTGCTCCTATTCCTGGATGGCCACATGCCGCCATTGATGACGACACAGTCCATAAAGTGGAAGCCACTATTTTGGAGTGTCGCCGCATAACTATTCGGCAAATAGCCCAGGAAGTGAAGATAAATATAGGGTCCGTCGAAAAAAATCACTCACGGCCAATTGCACATGCGGAATTCGTCTGCATAATGGATTTTCCGGATGATCACCCCTTTTCCGAAGCAGGAACGTTTCAATTGCTCCCAGGCACTTTTGGCATTGTGTCAAGAAAAGGAGGGAAGACTATTCGGAACACTTATCACAGGGGATAAAACATGGGTCCATCACTATGATCTTGAGACTAAAGTCCATTCGAAGCAATGGAAGATAACTCACCATTTGCAATGGTTTCTCATTTCCAACCTTCAGCAGGCAAGGTGATGCTCACAGTCTTTTGGGTCTAGCGTCGAGTAGTGATGATGGATTTTCCGGCAAAGGGTACTACAATTAACGGCGCATATTATGCTTCTCTGCTGCATAAATTACGGGTCGCCATCAAAGCAGAGGCGTGGCATGCAGACCAAAGTTGTGCACCTCCTCTGAGACGGTGCACCAGTTAACAAAGTGCATGTTGCCCAGGTGAAAGCACATTCAAGCGACTATGAAATCACGCCACATCACCCTTACTCTCCCGACCTCGCACCATCTGACTTCTATATCATTCCAGCAATGAAATCATTTTTGAAGGTGAAGCACTTTTCATATGATGATGAACTTAATTCTGTGGTAAAGTCTTGGCTTTAGATGCAGCCTATTGCCTTCTGCCTTCTGCAGATGCATAAAGCGATGGGAGAAGTGTTGCACCATTGGTGATGGGTGTACGGAGAATGACTAATAATTGTGGCAAGTTTCGTTTATCCCAGTCCTTGCAGAAGTGGGTCAGGGAAAATCTTTAATGAATACCCCTCGTGTGTATGTATGTATATATATATATATATATATATATGTATATATATATATATATATA
>NC_068988.1:40333125-40333941 GCF_001194135.2 Octopus bimaculoides | reverse complement strand
ATATATATATATATAGATGGAGCCATAAGTCAGAAAACCTTTCCCAATATTCTACGGCAAGATATCAAAAGAATATTGAGAAAGCGTTGAGGTAATAAGGGTATTTTGTGTTAAAAGTGTGTGCATGTGTAACTATGTAAAGCAATAAATACGTTCATAAACGATCTGTTTGTGTACCGAAACTAACAAATTTATATGTGTATGTGTGAGTGTGTGGTATGCATTATTAATATGTATATGCATGTATGTATATCTATCTATCTTTCTTTCTGTCTCTCTTCGTCTCTCTATCTTTATATATATATGCATGTGTGTATGTGTGTGTATATATATATATATATATATGGAGAGAGAGAGAAATGGATAGATAGACAGACAGATACAAAGACATATTCATACATGCACACATATACTCACACACACACTCACATACATACATATATAATTTTGTTAGTTTAGGAACATAAATAGATCGTTCATAAACGTGTTTATTGCTTTACATAGTCACACATGAACACACTGTTGACTAAAAATCTTACTATAGATCAACGCTTTGACGTCGTTCTTTTCGAATCTTACCGTAGAATATTGGGAAGGATTTTCTGACTTGTGGCTTCTAAGCAATATATTTCTCTTCTGTCGTCTTCAAGTACGCATAATTTAAGTTTTTCGCATGTATTACGAGATTATTCTGGTTACGAGGTTTTAATCAGGTTATGGTGTGAAACATTTGCTTTCCTAACTTCAATGTATATATATGTATATGTCTCTCTCTCTCTCTCTCTCTCTCTCTCTCTCTCTCTCTCTCTGTATATA
>NC_068988.1:40323681-40326217 GCF_001194135.2 Octopus bimaculoides | reverse complement strand
TATATATATAATTAAGACTAAGTTGTGATCTGAACATAACCCCTTCTGACACAGAGAATCGGGAGCCCTTTTGGTCATTCTATTTTCCTTACTGGAAGGGTTCCTAACCCATTGGCAAAAATGAGTTAGATGATGGCGCTGGTGTTTTCTAAGGGCTGGCATGTGTAACCTGATCACCTCTGCCGATCAAACTCCCAACCCATGCGTTCCCGTCGATACACTGATTCTGCCCAAATTTGACGTCGATGTTACTTAGTTTGGTTTGAGATAAAGAACTTGATTAGCTTAATAATCCCAATTTAATCCCGGGCAAAGCCGGGCTATACTGCTAGTATCATTATAAAAACTGATACGTTGAGGTCGTTATGTTTTGGATCATATATCTAATGCATTTGAAGCGGATCATAAACCCCAAAGGTTAGAGAACATCAACAACTGTAAGAAAGAACGTATCAAAGATTATTACATTCTAACACCTTCAGGCAACAACCATTGAAGTATATTCGAAAGAATAATTTTGCACATCAAGCGAAAATACATATCTTCTTCTACTCTAGGCACACGGCCCGACAATTTTGGAGAAGGGGCCAGTCGATTAGATCGACCCCAGTACGCAACTGATACTTAATTTATCGACCCCGAAAGGATGAAAGTCAAAGTCAACCTCGGCAGACTTTGAACTCAGAACGTAAACACAGACGAAATACTGGTAAGCATTTCACCCGGCGTACTAACGTTTAAGCCAGCTCGCCGCCTTTAACAAGCATAAAGTGTAGAATATTTTTTCTACTCTAGGCATAATGCCCGTAACTTTGGGGTAGAGGGACAGTCGATTACATCGACCCCAGTACGCAACTGCTCTTAATTTATCAACCACGAAAGGATGAAAGGCAAAGTAAACCTCGGCGGAATTTGAACTCAGAACATAAAGACAGGCGAAATCCCGCTAAGCAATTCGCCCGGCATACCAACGTTTCTGCCAGCTCGCCGTCTTAAGTCTTTTCTGCTCTAGGCACACGGCCCGACAATTTTGGGGAGGGGGCCAGTCGATTAGATCGACCCCAGTGTGCAACTGGTACTTAATTTATCAATCTTGAAAGGATGACAGTTAAGGTCGTCCTCGGTAAAATATGAACTCAGAACGAAGACAGACGAAATACCGCTAAGCATTTCGCCCGGCGTATTAACGTTTCTGACACCTCATCGCCTTCAAAATATATCTTTTCTATTCTAGGCACAAGGCCCGAAATTTTTGGGCAGTCGATTATATCGATCTCAATACGCAACTGGTACTTAATTTATTGAACCCGAAAGGCTGGAAGGCAAAGTCGAACTCGACGGAATTTGAACTTAGAGTGAAAATACATATTACCAGGAGAAGACACATGGGTATAGTTAATGTTGTTTATCTCCAGATTTTCACTGATTCGTCAAATCGATGATCAAAAACAGTCGATCACACAGGATTTCGTTAGATAAATTTTTGCTGTCATTGAATGGCAATGTGTTGTGTTATTTGATGGTATTTTGGTAGTATTTCAGTTAGATCTAGCTTCGATAATTTTCACGGGCACTCACTGCCAAGGCAGTTATGCTCATTAAAGGAATACATTATAAAATCAGATAAATTTACCTATTCAATGAGAAATTCAAGCAAAGCGCCAATACTTACATTTTCGAATCTCTTCTCCAGAAATTCATCACTTGTCAATTTTAGGTCGTAGCCAATGCTTTTACGTTTTAGTAATTCCTATAAATGAAATGAAAATAATTCTAACTTTAGAAATTGGCATCTCATTTTATATATACAGTCACACAGTTATATATGTACCAAAACCAGAGAAAAATGCGCACTTGCACACAAGAACCCTTTTCTCGTCACCTTTTCTCGGTCCAAAAAAGGTTCATTCGCGAGACGTGACAGCATAGAAGCGCACACATTCACTCTCTGCGCGTGATTAGACTTGAGAAGTTTGTGAGAAACCCATTGACCCAATTTGCTGACTTTTCCCATGGCACGCAGGTGTCGATGAATGGTTGAATGACCAAATCCAAGCTTTTCTGCTAGTTCCTCAACAGTTACGTTGGGATTTTGCTCCACCAGTCTTTTCCAGAACGTCGTCGTTGAGCTCTACATATTTCCAGGACGTGGCTTGTCTTCTAAGCTGTAGTTTCCGGCTCGGTATTTTTAGAACCACCGTTGACACTGACTTACGCTTATTGTCCGATCCCCATATACTGCATTAATATTCTTTGCACTTTCCGTTGCGTTGTTGCCTTTATTGAACTCATTAAGTAAAATATGCTGAATATACTTCTTTGCCACTTCAATTATTGCTTTGAAAATAAAAATAACTGTTCAAGTTGAACTGTACTTTTCAAAGCTCACACTAAGAATAAGCACAATGTAAAATTGGTATCTACTTTTGTGGCAAGTTGATGGAGGTAGGTTATCCTGTCCCCCTCCGAATTTTACTGTTCATACTATTGAAAGACCTGTATTATTTATGGAATGACCCAATATGTATGTCGGTTT
>NC_068988.1:40321550-40323081 GCF_001194135.2 Octopus bimaculoides | reverse complement strand
TATATATATATATATATATATATATATATCACTAAATATTAGTGATGGAAGCAGTATTAAATCAAATGGCAACTTTCGCATCCTACTGAACGTGAACGTACGGTTAGAACGGTGTCTAGTGCGCTATTCGCCTTGAGAGATCCTCTAACGTAGACGTGCAGTGCTAAGAGCATAAACATAAATATCTTTAGTATCATCTGGCACATATGCCGGAGTGGCTAGTTCATATTATTTAGGCGTACATAAGTTCCCTGCGTGGCAAACGTTATGAAAGAAATAATCAGTCTTCCACATCATGCAATCACCATTCTGTATTTACCTGTTTTTAGATAATTAAACCAAAAATTATTGATTATATTGGCACAAGGTTAACAATTATTACTTCAGCATGCTACCGGTGTTTAGTTTACTGATACTAGACGGATGAAAGGCATAGCCAATTATTTTGGATTGCAAATTACACGACATAGCAGCTAACAATTGTGGAAAGAAACTCGGGGAGAGCGTAACAACAGGTGGTCCTCAGAGGAGAAACCCCCTTTAGGCAAGTGTTTCCGCTCTTAACTCCAGACACTCTGGGGTGGGGGAGTCGGACCACATCTGAGTCATGACTCCCGGATGTTCACCTGCTGTCCGTTTTAGTACAACATTGGTTTCTCTGGTCTCCAGCCCTGCTGCGGCCCAGAGAAGGGTTAAGTACCCGTTTCCAGCTGGGTACACTGGTGAGCGCTAGGACGATCCAGATGTGAAGGCTCTTTTTTTCTCGCGGTCCCAACGGTATTTAAACCCGGATCACCGGCTCCAGAGGTGCAGGCCTATACGACTACGCCAATGTAGCACTCGTTGGAATTGGGGCAAATTAAGCCTTATGAAGTTGGCCTTTGTTCCTCCTAGACCAGCCGCTGCTTCTCCCATGGCCCTCAAGGTTCTAGTCCAGTATGTAAAGTTCCTATCTTTCTTTTAAAATCATTTATATTTACAAGACAGGTTTACCAGCCAAATAAACAATGATTTCTAACAATTGCCCTTGGTTGAATAGACACGACTAAATGACTGTTAGCTAGTTTATCAAAGAGAGACGAAAGACAAGGTTGATTGTGGAATTTGAAATCAGAACAAATAGTCACAAGCATATGATGTATGGTATTTCCTCTGGTATCCTACGAATCAGTTACTTTTAAGAATGATAAACAAATAAAAGAAATTGTATAACAAGAATTGCTCTTGTCTCTATAAATGCCAATGTGAATTTTCTAATAATTAATCAAATTGTAAAAGCAACTTCTTGGAATGTTTTATTACCTTTGCTTTACCTAGAACTTGCTCCTTACTCTGCTCATCCAACCAATCATTTTTCTCCAATACAGTAATTAAGGCTTTACCCATATAGTCAGCGATTTCATTACTCTAAAATAAACAAAAAATAATGTATATAACATACACAATTGTTACTTTGGTATAAGGCCACAAGCAAATAAATATAAAAATGTATCACATAGTATATATATATATATATATATATATATATATA
>NC_068988.1:40320946-40321540 GCF_001194135.2 Octopus bimaculoides | reverse complement strand
CATGTAGTGAGAACACTACATAAAATGTACAATGAAAATGTACTCCTCAATGAAAATGTACCTCAATGAAAATGTACCTTAAATTTTCTCTAAGCACTCCTTAGTGTATTGTCCTTCCATTTTTTTTTCCTCATGCTTGATTTACCCCTAACCTGCTGTCCATCACTACTTAATCTACCTTCCTCTAAATTTGAAATTACTACTACCCCTCCAATTAGATTATATAGAATTTAAATTTTTGTTTGATTCACTAGACTGTTGAACAGCAGCATAGTCAAGATAGTATGTTTTCTTGCACACATCTACAAAATGACTTTCTAAAATGAAATTCCATTATGCAGCTGAGGAGTACATTTTCATTGTACATTTTATGTAGTGTTCTCACTACATGAATAAATGGAGCTTGTACGAAACGTACGTACTGCTATAACCTATTGAATTTTTGTTGCTTTTCTTCAAATTTTATTCACCAAATCTCTTGATTTTGTTTTTGGTTTTTATTTACCCTACCAAATTCTGGTGCCTCAAACATTTTAAGTACCACATTTAATCTTTTGATTAAATCTATATTATTAATATTATATATATATATAT
>NC_068988.1:40311028-40317438 GCF_001194135.2 Octopus bimaculoides | reverse complement strand
ACACACACACACACACACACACACACACACACACACACACACACACACACACACACACACACATACACATATATAGGCGAATTTTACTCGTCTATATCAAAAGAACTACTGCGCAAGGTGCTTTCTTTCGCTAAGGGATTCACTAGTATTAGAGATAGTGATGTAGAAGTTATGCATTCCAGAAAGAAAGTGCCGTTCAACGAACGTTGGGCATGGGTCAAGCAATCCGACCGCACGGGCCCCTTTGACACAGCGATGGGAGCCTACGACAGCGAACTCATCGGGTGTATGCGAACTCATCGAGTTGTATATCCCCTTAGGAATACCCTCAGGAAAATACCCTTAGGAAAAAATTCTCCTCTGTCCTCTTTGGCCTCTACAGAGATGACGCCTTGGCCATCTCTAGGGGAACAAGCGGGCATAGACTAGACAGGCTTAGAAAAGATGTAATCAACACGCTTGCCTCCATGGGCTTTAAAATCCCCATAAAGGCCAACCTCACAACCTCAAACTTCTTAGACGTCACGCTCGACTTCGGCTCCCTTACATATGTTAAGAGAAATCATGTGAGGAGGAAACTAAATGGTATTTCTGCAGCACTTCTTTCTGCGGTTGTTTGGTTCCGGCATTGAATGGATATGGTCCCTAAATCTGCTGGCAGCTAGGGCCTCGTTATAGTACGGAAACGCTGCGTCGAGAATCTCTTGGCTCTAGCAGAAATACCAGCGGAACCACTACTAATAAGATCTCTAGCAGCAATGTTAGCTCTCTCATCAGAACTCAACACTGAAAACTACTGTAACAAGTCCTTGTGTCCTTGTATGTGATTGTTTTTGGTTGTATTATTGCTTATGGCACATATCAAAAATTAGACTGAAAAAATTCCTCAGAGCCGTAACTTGGATACCAGAGCTTATGACATGCAATCTAGGTAATATATTCAGTTCCCAGACTGACACCCTGTTGACTTCTTTAATTCTAAAGAGATCATAGAATGATGTTATTATTCACTTGTTCATTAGTAATTCATATGCATTAGATTACCTTTTTTCTATTTTCCTTTGGAAAATATTTGTCCACATACATTCTTCCGATGACTCTTGGTGCGTAGGTAGTGCATAATTTCAGACAATGATTAGCGCGTGTTTTTTCTGTTTTTAGCTTATCACCGTGCTGAAAAGGTTAAAGAATAAAGGTAAATAGTTATTATACATTGAAATTTTGACATCACTATTCTTGTTGAAAAGAATACCGATAAGTAAGTTTATGTTCACAGGAGTAGTAGGAGCATTGGTTTGTAAGTTGGTCAAGTCTCTATAGTGAATTTACACAGAAGTATTTTCTTACAAATAGCAGTAGATATTAGGAGTAATTCAAGTGCTCCCCAAGCAGAATTTACCTTTCAGAGTTGCGGTGCGATAGAAAAGTTAGACCATTCTTTTCTACTCAAAGCCCGAAATTTGGGGGGAGGGGATCAGTCGATTAGATCGACCCCAGTACGCAACTGGTACTTACTTTATAGACACTGAAAGAATAAAAGGTAAATTCGACCTTGGCGGAATTTGAGCTCAGAACATAAAGACAGACGAAATACTGCTAAACATTTTGCTGGGCGTGCTAACGTTTCTGCCAGATCGCTGCCTTAGGAAACTAAGACCATTACTCAATAAAAAGTACTCTTGTAGATTATTAGCATTCTGTATAATTGTGGTTTGTTTCTAATTTTATGTGTATCATTTAATAAAAGTTACTGAGTGTCGCAGATTAAATGCAAATGAATATTATTTTTTGTGTAAGAGCATTTCATTTATAGTAATGTTTGACTTAATCAGAATGTATGTCCAGGATTGGTTATAGATTATCGTTATTGAAGAAGAGAGACCTCAACATACTATTTACAGTAACACTTTGTCATATGAAACCAACCAAGAGAAACATTTCCCAAAAACTCGTTCTTAACGCAAGGATAGTGACAAAAGCATTATACGCAGGCTACTTGAAATGCAACATTTCACTATGACAATCTTACAAATTGTTTTATCACATATTGAAATTCCTCTTTTCTACTCTAGGTACAAGGCCCGAAATTTTCGGGGAACTAGCCAGTCGACTAGATCGACCCCAGTACGCAACAAGTACTTAATTCATCGACTACGAAAGGATGAAAAGATGACCTCAGCGGAAATTGAACTCAGAACGTTAAGACAGACGAGATATCGCTAAGCATTTCGCCTGGCATACTAAAGTTTCTTATTTCTTTATTCTTTATTGCCCACAAGTGGCTAAATATAGAGGGGACAAACAAGGACAGACAAAGGGATTAAGTCGATTATATCGATCCCAGTGCGTAACTGGTACTTAATATTTAATCTTTAAATTAAGTAAATTTATATACATTAGTTACAGTGAATGTATCTCCCTGCAAAAAATAACTGTTTTTACATACACTGCAACATTTCAGAAATGGCTCGAAAGATATTAACGTGTAGTAATGGTAGAGATTTCGTAGTAGAATTGCAAAGTGTGAAGAAGCAAACTAGATCAGGAGGCCATAACCACAAGAGGGATCTTCATTTCAATCAGGCGCTGAAGAGTTCAATCAGAAGGGATTCAACTCAATCCATAGGATGCTTTGCACATCAGAGAGGAGTTTCATCTATGAGAGATGATGACAGAAAACTTCAAAATGAGGTTCCAGGACAAAAGGTTCGAAGGTTGGAGAGGGTGAAGATCATAGTGAAAAATAATCGTGGAGGGATCTTTTACACAGATGAGAAGAATTTCACCCAAGATACATACACAGACAGATGCAAAGTCGCATCTTTGCTTCACACCCTCACAAGAGACACCAATGCCATTTTAAGGCGCAACTTCCGGGTTTCTGGGAAACCAAGGTGAGTAACCTCTCATTTTCTTTCTCTAACAAGCATAGCTGCACTGAGAATGGGGTGTGTGAATGTGTGTGGCCTGGGATCAGCTTGGAAGCAAACTCACTTGCTCAATGATCACAGATCACTTTGGACATGGCTGTCATCAGTGAAACAAGAATCTCCGGAAAAAAACGCTCCGGAAAACACGCTCATCTATATTCAAGGACTACGAAGTATTCTCATCTTGTGGCCAATCGGGAGTGGGTGGCAGTGTAGCAGTGTTGCTGCAGAAATCCTTAGGTCTCTAAGTACGGTCTATCTTCCTAGACCCTCGTGGAAGGGTGGTGGTCCTGAACGTAACGGCAGCGAAGGTAGCGCCTTTAGACTAGTGGCGGTTTATAAACCAGCAGAGGCTGAAAGGCCAGATATCTTGAGGCGTCTAGAAACATTCTTGGAAACACCTCGCACTTTAGTAACAGTGGAGGACTGGCATAGTATTTTGGACGCACGGAGGGACTGTGTGAGTTTAGTGTATTGTAGAAGTGGGTTAAAAGCCTCGAGAACCTGCTCAAGACTTCCCAGCTTTCTAACAGGTACTGACTGGATTTTCATGATGTGCCAGTGTGGACATGGAGGAACCACAATGGGTCGTCCAGATCGTATTTAGATAGAGTATTTGTTAGGTCAGAGGATAGGGATAACATAGGTTGTCCACAATTTTAATTGGCCGGCTACACAGATCACAAATCTGTGATATGCTCAGTCGATTTAGATTAAACTCGTAGACAGGGATCCGGTTACTGGAAGTTAAATATGTCTCTACCGGCTCGCAAAAACTACAGGACCGTATTTGTGAACTAGTTAACCGGCAGTTCGCGGGGACTATAGTTAAAAAAGAGAGCGATTAGAGTAGAATCGATAGCGTTTAGCAAAAGAGAGAAATGGATTAGAGAGTGAACTAGTTAGCAAACTAGAAGAGGCTATTAGTAAAGGCATCGCGACCTACGTGTTAGCGGCGAGAATGACTCTTGACCATTTCTTTGAGACGAAACAAAAAAGGTGCGTTGTCAGAGCTAAGGCCCATACGCTAAAACACGAAAGAACTACAGCTGTCCGATGGGCCTGAACGGTAAAGACACCACGGGGAAACAAAACCACTATCAAGTCTTTGACAGATCAGGACGGACGCATGCTACTCGGTTCTGAGTAGATGTGTGCGGCTTTCTAGTAGCACTTTGGGCGGCTTTTCGGGGAAGGTGATTCGTCGATGTTAGCAAACTTTACTTTGTACCTAGACGGCCTAACACGACTCTCGGTGACGTATGTGAGATACTGTGAAGATCCGATTACAGCGTCTGAAATACAAGAGGCGATGAGAGATTGCACAAGACACAAATCGCCCGGTTTTGATTGCCTGCCCTACAAATTCTATGTTTTCATGCCAATTTATTTGACAGCCTCTTGGCAGATGTCTACAGTAACTGGCAGCAGAATGGAAGATTCCTAGTGCTGTTAGCCGAGATGTAGTAACACTGCTGAGAAAGGACGCCGACAATGGGGACGTGCTAGTGAGTTTTCGGCCTATAACCCTGTTAAATACAGAGTTTAAGATTTTGGCCAAGGATTTAGCGAAAAGTTTGGTGGTTGTTGGTAATCTGGTCGGGGTGGCACAAAAGTGCACAATCCCGAGCAGGTCTATCCACGACAACCTCCATTTTATGTGATACATCTTAGAGAGGTCTGGGACTAAAGCTGGTTTCAGTGAGGCCTTGATCAATTTAGATCAGTCGAAAGTTTTCGATAGGGTACTTGGAAGCTGACCTTAAAGCGGCAGGTTTCAGACCAGTTTTGGACCACTTAAACTGCTCGGGGTCTGGTTTGGTCCCGATCTCCAGGTGGATAAGAATTGTGAAGAGGTGGCAAACAGAGTGACCTCTTTTACCCAGAAATGGAAAGAGAGAAGGTTGTTCCTAAAAAATTGGGCAGAGGTGACGAATGTCTACATCGCCTTTGTCATTATTTATCTTGTGGCCGTTGTGCTTTGCTCCAGTTATTGGTTGATTATATTGGAGCGTATCCTGTTTATTTTCTTGTGGATCGGATGCATTTTATTGCTCAGGCGGTCGATCTGCTCCCAACTTCCTTTGGTTGGAGGTTTTGGTATGCCATGGATTTTAATGCACAGTCACCCACTCAGGTTGCACCACCTGCAGCGATTTCTAGGAGGTGAATGTGTATGGGTTCTGTTTGTGAGACACGCCTTTCTGCAGCTCATCACCTTCACAGGTTTGCAGTCCTGAGTAAATGATAGACCGACACTGGACGCTTGGCACTTAGAATATCGTCAGGCGCTCACTATCCTCTATAAATCGGGCAATAGGATAGTTGGATATACAGAGGGTTAGTAGAGGGGAAGTGCGACGCCGTCCTTGGGGACGACCCTAGGCAAACTGGCTGGTCTATTCAGGAGGACTTTCCGATCGCGGACTGTTATGGATAATTTCCAGATGTCTTTGACCGGGCAGTGCTACTGGCAGGGTGGGGGGTACTACTGGTTCGAGATAACCTCTAGAATTATGGATGTGTTTTCCTACGGGCTTGTCCGAGGTGCTCACAGAGCGACGAAACCGTTCTGCATAAACTCGTTCAGTGCCCGGGCATTTCTGATTTGTGCAGTTATGTCGAACAGCTACTGTCACGTGTAGTAAAGATCTGTCTGTCGTCCGTATCCATAATGATGGTTGCCCCATCACCCTCATTTAATCAGCCTAGCTAGGCAGTATTCTTTTGTCTGGTGGCTGTGGCGAAGGAAGTTATTTGGTGGACGAGACTGAACGGAATGAGGACAGAAATTTTCCTCTTTGGTAAAGCCTTCATCGACTTTTTCAGGTTTTACTTGAAAAGGAAAGTGAGGGTCGAAAGGGAGGTGCCGTCCTTGAGTGGATTTATGAAAAGGTGGATGTAAGTTGCGAAAATGGAAAGAGGGGATGGTACCACTCTCAGGGTAGACCCGTGAGTCGGAAGAAAGAAGTTGGCTTGGGCTCTCGTCCTGGGTATTCAGGGTGACCGTGGAAGGTGGAGTTCCTTGATTATCCCTAGAGGTCCTCCTGAACCAGGGTATATACCATCATGATCACTTTTTTCCTCTTTTTCTAGTGTTATATACTATGTGTACTTTCCATCTTCTAATGGGTACCGTGTATACATTTTATCTTATTCCATTATATGTAAACACCCACGCTTTATGTTTGTCTTTGTTTTGTCCCCCTCATCATTTGCCCTGGTGACAAATAACAGAAATCATTATTATCATTACTAGCTGGCGCCATGCCGTCAAAAATGACGGTTAATTGTAGTATTTTATAAATAAAAAGGTACAAAATAAGGTACATAATAATCACACATACAAACATTCACATACTTTCCTTGCACATGCACACACATACACACGTATACTCACGCAGAGTAGAAACGCTGTTTGATTTTTCTTTCCAGCGTTGAATGTTCACCATCGCACTTCTATTGCACACACACACACAC
>NC_068988.1:40293510-40310552 GCF_001194135.2 Octopus bimaculoides | reverse complement strand
ATATATATATATATATATATATATATATATATATATATATATACATGGCCGTACGTATGTATGTGTACATGCATGCACTATGTATGTATACGTTTACAAACATCAAATGAAAAAGTGAATACATTTAATACTTACTAATTTAGTGCGTGCCAAACTAGGTTCTATTATGCTTTGCATTTCTATAAACAATGATGTAGACATGATGTTAAGCAAGGTTCTGCAAAAAAAAAAGAAAAAAGATTTTCATCGTTATGCTTTATAACACGACATCTACATTAAACGTCATCGGCATTCTTGCTGTCGAAACAATCATTTTAGGGGTTAATATTATTCACAGCTTAATCGGGCAAAATTTGACGGTTTGGATAAAAGGAATAGAAAATATAATATTCCATCCAAAAATAAACGGAAACTAAGTTGATCGATTTGGATATGGAGTAGGTGAGCAGAAGCAGGAATTTGATAGAGGTAGAGGGAGACTCTTATAAATTGTCCCCCCACCACCAAAGAGACCAAGGAAGATAAAATACTGAGGACAGTAGTGTATCGTACACAGGCTGTCGAGACCAGTAAAATTGAAATGGTAACGGAAGAAGAAATCGAGGAGTGCCTGGGTGAAATTGTAAATAAAGCCACGTACATTGCCAGAGGAAGAAAGTTCGGTACGGTAGAGGTGAGGTTTGCCACCAGAGAAGAGGCAACCAAGCATGCGACCACCATTTTAAAAACACAAAATATAGTACTACTACCAAGTTATAGAGGAAGAAGAAGTGTGGGAATACGAATTCCGAGAGTGCTACCAGAAATTCAACCGGAATGGTTGGTTGCAACAGTCCTGGCTGCAACCGAGGTGGATCTGGAATTGGGACCAGTAGCGGAAACAGAAGTGTGCAACTGGTGGGGATTTGGATTCGAAATGTGGTTTTTTTCCACATTCGTGGACATAGAAAGAATTCCCTACCAGATAGGAGTGGAGGACGAGAGAACATTAAATGTCGTAGTTGAGGGAAGAAAGCCAAAAATGTTACATATGTGAGGAGCGAGGCTATATGAAGACCAAATGCCCCCTATATGAGTTTACACAGCCGGAACGAGAGAAAACACAAACAGAGGGAGAAAACATTGTAGACCACACTGAAGAATCTAAAGAGAGACAGAAGTATAAAACAGAGGAAACAAAAGAAAAGAACAATAACGGTTCTTCTAACCCTAAAAAGCGGAAGAAACATAAGTCAAAGGAACGGTCAATAGAGAACAAAAAAGAGATAGGTAAGCCAGAAACTAATAATATACAAGAAAAGGAGGAGAGAACGGATAAAGATGTTAAATATAAGGCGGTTTTGATAAAATATGAGAAGAACGATCAGATTGACAGAAAGATCGCGAAATTGAAGGGAATAACAAGAGTGAAGATGCCGGAAACCTGTGCTGAGAAATGCATTTTGATACGCGAGGAAAACTACTGGGAGTACATAAAAGAATTTGATGAGAATGTAAAAACGAAACGGGTTTCGTTGGTGGAGACCATCACCCACTAGAAATGATTATTTACAGTTCATAAAGACGGAAGTAACAGTGGTTAATGGGAGAAAAATAACGCGAATATTTAAATTTTTGGAGTTGCAAAACTGTTAAAATATATGCATTGCATTTAAGTAAAAGTGAAAAACTGGATAAATGTAACCACCCGACTTCGGGGTCGAGTGGACATTGCGCCTCATTTTTTCATTCTTGCATTATTATCATTTTATTTTAATTTTTCTCCTACTATCTTCATTCGCTTTTTGTAATTTTTAGTTCCCCGATTTTATGTTTGTTGAGTTTTGTACTGACTTTATGTCTTGTGATGTCCGGAAAAACTCTCTGTGTAACCTTTTTGGGGTAATAAAGAAATCGGTATTTCGTCTCTGTGACTGGTACGAGCTTGTTTGTATGACTATATTGTGTATTTGTTTGTGCTGTGTTTGCAGCGGTTTTTGAGTTGTTGTGCCGTCTCTCGGTAGTACTGAGAGATGGCAGGTGGAAGACGAGTATATTCGGACCTGAGCGAGACTGAGTTGTTCTCTACGGAGGGGGAACTGGTTAAGGCAGCAAAGATGTTGGACGCATGTTTGAAAGAGAAAAGTTTTGCAGAGGCAACCGAGATGAGAAGGAAGAAAATAAACCGGGAAAATATGGAAAGAGACAGTAGAATGACTGCAAAGGTGGGGAACGACGTGAGGTTGTCCCTACTGGAGACAAGGATGGAGGAAATACAAAAGAAGATGGTAACTTATAAAGTTTACTCAGTTGAGAAAAAGAGAATCGACCACATGGAGGAGAGAGAGATAGACAAGGCGCTGAAGACAGTCTGGCCAGATATTACCTACCTGGCCAGAGGAAGAAAGTTCGGGACGATTGTCGTCCATTATAAAACAGCGGAAAGAGCGATAACCCACGCTGCCAAAGTGTTAAAAACGGAAAAGGTAGTCCTCTTGCCGTCTTACATGGGCAAGAGGATTGCCAAAATCAAGTGGAAGGGATTCCCCCTGAAATCGATGCGGCTTGGGTGATGGCGGCTATCTTTATTGAAAGAGAAAAGGGGGTGAAGGTGGTTCAAGCAGAAGTGATGGAAGGAGCAACATGGAAGGGACAAATCGTCAAAATTACCGTCCAAGCTGAGATGGAGGTCCTCGAAGTGCTACCCGAGAACCTGTGGATTGAGGATTTGAGCCTGAAAATGTGGGTGGCGGGCAGGATACCTCACTGTTATAAATGTGGCCTAAAAGGCCACATAAGAGCGAACTGCCCCCCACCACCCAAAATGATAGAAGAGCAACAGCCACCAGAGGAGAGGATACAAGAAGTAGAAGTAGAAAACGAAACTCCAGTATTAGAAGATAGGGAATGTGAAATAGCCGGGAAAAGAAAAAAAGAAAAAGAAAGAGAGTAAGTACTTGTGAACCCCAACATACTCAGTTCCCACACTCTCCGTTTTCACCACACCCTCCCCATGCAGACACCAAACCTTCCCATTCCCCTCCAACAACAAAGCACAAAAGAAATGCAAGCGCACATGTTGTATATATGGTTTCTCCTTCCACTCTTTGTTTTGCTTGCGTTCTGTATGCGGACACGGAGGATGACATTGTAAACCGGGGAATTCTGGGGGTGAAGATGGTGAGTCTATGATATGCCAATTGTTAAATAAGGCATAAATGGAAATAGTTAAAAAGAATGATAAAGGTATTGGATTGTGGAAGGTGATCGGGGATAATAGAGAGCAATTGCCAAAACAGACTTGTTATACCGAACTAAAGAGAGACTATGGTATTGAACTGCTGGATTTTAGATATATATGATTGAGCGGCAAAGGGGTTTCAATGTAAGCACTCGACTTCGGGGGGTCGAGTGGGCATTATGCCTCATTATATCATATGTTTAATGATACATTCGTTTCTTTTAATTTTGCTTCCTTTTTATAATTTTAGTTCCCCGATATTGTGTTTGCACCGTCTATGTTGGCCCCTGGTGGGTAATAAAGAAATCGGTATTTCATCTGTCTTTACGTTCTGGGATCAAATTCCATCGAGGTCGACTTTGCCTTTCATCCTTTCAGGGTCGATGAATTAAGTACTAGTTGCGTACTGGGGTCGATCTAATCGACTGGCACCTTCCCCAAAACTTTCGGGCCTTGTGCCTAGAGTAGAAAAGAATATAATCCCAAATTGAATTTATTAGCATGGTTACTCGTATTTCAACAAATGCTTCAGTCTGAAGAACTACTACAGTTATTTTTTGTTTTTTGTTACTATAGACACGAGACCTGAAGTTTGGGAATTTTTGCAGGGAGGAACAAGTCCATTTAACCGATTTCCGTGTTCAGCTGTTACTTGTTTCGTCGACCCTTAAAGAATTAACGGCAAACTCGACTTCATCGGAATTTGAAAAGACTCGACTTCATCGGAATTTGTAAAGACTGACAAAACTCTGCTAAGCATTTGGCCCGGCGTGCTGATATTTCTTCCAGCTCGGCGCTTTAAGAAATACAATTTTGCTTTTACAACAAACAACGATTTAAGAAATCTTATGGCATTTTAATAGCAACTATATGAAGCTAACCATCATTTAATGGAAGAGAAAATTATAAAGAACAAAACAGCCATTGCTTTATTGCAAGGAAGTTTTGATAGCAAATGAATTAAGTGTTTATACTCACTGTAGTGATGTTTCAGAAAGAAGACGTGTAAGATTCTGAAATTGTTCTTCGCCAAGTATTACAATTGCACTATCATTCTCCACTTTCGTATCGCCTATGCTTAAAATACCATTTATGTAGCTTTCTAGGTCGAACTGCAATATATAAGTATCATAAATGCGACATTATCACCATGGAAATTGGAAATTGCCCCTCTCGAATGCTGGAAGGAGCACTTTAGACTTCTTCCACACCGAACTGTCACAATCGATCTCATCCTAACTATCTCCACAGATACAGCAACAACCAACAGTACTTAGAATCGACTCTATCAAACCCGACGAAGTCGGGCTGCCTTGAAGAAGTTCAAAAACTGCGAAGCCACTGGCATCTGCAGTATCACCGCGGAGACGTTGAATTTGGTCGGAGAAAACATGACCCAGTTGCTCACTCGCACAATCAACCATGTATGGGTGTGAGAATGGCTCACAAATAACTGGAACCGGAGCATCATCCTCGCCTTCTCGAAACGGAACAGCGGCAAACTCGTCTGCAGTAACAACAGGAGCATCACCCTTCACTCTAATCAATAGAAAACTCTGCATCAGGCTCCTTCTCAGCTGTGTCGATCTACCAAGTCGATCTGCCGGTAACCATATTCTTGCTCTTCGTTTCATTATTGAAAAATCTGTGGAGTTCAGCAAAGGTCACCACTCTACATCACCTTCATCGACTTCAAAGCAGTATCCACATGTTCGACCACGCTTCCCGCAGGAAAATTCCCATGCTCGTAGGCGCGCCTCTCATGATTATTGCTCTGTTCCAATTTTTTCAAATCTGTTCATACATTACTCTCTTCCGATACAACAGCTGCGGACTGGATGAATCCCGTGGCAAGCCCTACACCAGATGGCTGAACGTGATTGAAGAGAACTCCAGCAGTTCTACCTCATCTTGGAGGATGCAGATGGGCTAGCACGTGACCGCCGGCGTTGGAGAATACTGGTGGATCTGGTCACTTCTACGTACCATAACGCCTTTAAGGCTACTAACCTGGGATTATCCCATGTGTATGTATATGTATATATGTAGGCATGTATATATATATCGATGAGTTCTTGAAAATTAGTTATTTTCCCTAAAACTATGAGATGAAATTGGTAGTTATTACACACTGGAAAGTGACAAACACGCGTACCACATGTATTTTAGCATTACGTATATTAAGGTTTCAAAGAAAGCAAACCTTTAAGGTTGGGCCTATAATGCAGTATACTTTTTTTTACTATAGAACCATAACAATACAACAATTGACTACCATAATTCTTCACAGTTAATGTTTCCATGTAACTACTACGCATGTCAAATATACTTTCGATTGAATATTGTGTCGAGAACTTCAGAATTACCACTAACAGTTAGTGTCATTATGAGTACAACAGTTTAAGGAGGTGAGCTGGCAGAATCATTACTACGGCGGAAAACAATTCTTAGCGGTATCTCTACCTCCTTTACTTTCTGAGTTCAGATACCACAGAGTTCGACTTTGCCGTTTATCCTTTCGTGGTCGATAAATTAAGTAGCAGTTGAGCACTGGTATCAATATAAAAGACTAGCCCCTCTCCCAAATTTCAGGCCTTGTGTCTAAGATGGAAATGATTATAAATAGAACACTAGCCTTTTATACCAATTTATCTAATACTGTTATTTCTTTATAGAAGACCTAAGGCAGAATGTCATCTAGGATGCTACACAGTATATGTTCCGGCTCTTAAATTTCTGATTCAAATTATAGTGAGGCTATCTTTGTCATTCATATATTTGGGGCAAAAAAATATCCAACACTGGAATGGATTACGCATCTGTCTCTCTCATCCCCTTCCCCCTTTCTCTTTCTCTCTTGCATTCTCTCCTTGCTCCTTCTTTCTGCCTCAAATTCTGCTACGTCCAACTGTTTAGAAAGCTTTTTTCACATCGTCGTCCTTCATTACTTTCACATCAGTTGACAAAACAAAAATGAAAATCGAAATAGTTGTTTCCACTTGATGACAAGATGCCATATCTACCTAGTTATCTCTATGATTGACAGGTTATTTGCTACTTAGGTGTAGCTTTAAAAATAACAGGATATTTTTATATAACTATTTAGTTGATTTAATAGCAGGCGAAAATATTTTCATATTACAGAAAAGAATCTGTCTCATACAATTACTTAAAAGATAAAGAAATTGTTTCTATTTATCTCAACCGAGGCAAGAGTTAAATATTAATTGATTAAATTCTGGATTGATTGACTGAATGATCGATCCAAAGAAAAATGTTTGTGAAAAAATAATTGTTTATAATTTATACACATTTCCAGCTGTAATGAGATCAATGGATTAGTTGATTCTCTCGGTACCAATAATTAATGTTATTCTATTTTAATGAACCCGAAAGAATGAAAAGCGAAGGTAACCTCGAAAGAATTCGAACTCAAAACACAACGAGACAGAAGTAAATTACCGCAAGGTATTTTATTCGTTGAACCAAAGATTCTGGCACGCCGCTATTATTTTGTATAAATAAATATCTTAAAACTTACGTTAGGGAAATTTTTCAAAATTACCGAAAGATTTCGTGGTTTTGTCTCCGTAATTGCCTTGGCGTCTATTACTGAAGCTGATGAGTCGGCCAACTAATAAGCACATTTATGAAAAATATAATAGAACAAAAAACGAATCAATGAATGGACGTTTTGGGGAATAACATAGAATTTTTTTTAGTCAATATATTCTCGCACAAAAGAGTATTGTAATATGTTGACGCATTGGAACGTGCAGTCTACATATACATTTGAAAATGAAAAAACAAAATTGAGTCAAGTAAGTTTGGTAAAATACCCATGATGTCAATAAATGAAAACGAAAAGGTATTGTATCACCTTACATTGATTGTTTATTGATTCTATATTTTGAATAAGATTTACCTTTTCACATAAAAGTAACAAAGCGATCAGAGTTCGAAGAAGTGTGTTGTTATACTCTGTTGTGGTGTGACCTAATATTATGTTGTTTACCTCCTGTTTCAATCTCAGTCAACCATATATATGTTAAATGGAATTCTAGTAATGGCTATGTCACTGTTTATCTGCATGTCAAGGAATATATTAGTCAATATATCGCACTGTTTTGAAGCCAGTGAAGTGTGAGCAAAACGATATTTGATATTTATGTATAATAGAGCGAACGTAAAGACTCTTTGTTGAATTGTAAGGCTGCACAATTTTTGATAATGCATAGATTTGTTCGAATTAGTATGGAATATAACTGACATTTATTTTCATAAACTCTGGATATTTTGAAGACCTCTGGAGAAATTCAATAAAGAGTGAAAAATCACGTCACCAAATACAGGGAATTTTTTTATATAGGGCTCTGCAAATTCTATCTTCGGCTTTCTGTCTGGTGGAATAAACTTCCTCTAGGAATATGTGTAATATTGTGTAATAACCGATCACTTCGTTTCTCTTGACTACTCTTCTATATAAGCTTCCGTCTACGCTGGCACTCCAAAGCTATGCTGAAAAATACGAGAGCCCTCAAAGATAAAGGAAGAATAATTCCTTCTCAATCTGGAAATCTCTTTTCCAGCTCCGGTATGACTGTCAAGTTACTCTTATCCTAAAGCCAGCAAATGCAACCACTCTTCCCGGCTCATTAGCAATCTCCTAATTTTCAGTTCGTCTCCGCAGCATTCTTTGTAGCTTCACCAGTATAGTTCATTGCTTCTGTGTGTACGTGAGTCTTTAATTCCATCACTACGATTCTGTGTGTTACTTCACTTTCCAGTTTGCTGGATCCATCACATAGCCAACCTGCATGTTCGTTATTTTCTTTCCTAGCACTGACCTCTTCAATGAACCACTTACATTATATTTAAGATTAAAGCACTCTTTCTACTTACAATTACTGTTTACATCCACTTCTTTTCCTTCAGTCACGCTAACAGAATTATGTCTTCAAAAAATTTGCCTTCTGTTAAAGACCGATATCCCTATGCATTAGACATTCTATTCTACACAATTAAATTTATTACACATAGCTCAAAAAGGTAGTCGGTTGTCGACACTGACTATATGATCTCCTTTTACTATGGAATATGAGTCAGAGAATTCTATGTTAGAAAGTAATTTAGTTGCACGGAAACATTCATCGGATAAAACAAATAGTAACATGAAAAGACAAACCAATAGTAAAAATAACAGAAACGAAAATCTAAAAAATACATGAAACTGAATACTCTGAGAAATCATAAAAGCATTTTAAATTGTGATTCTGACTATCATATCAATGTATAGTTTTAGTACACCATTTTACTTGAACGTTGTTTTATTTATTTATATTTTTGCTTTTTGGTGATGAATGACCGACATTTTAGAAAAATGTGAACTTGCGACCAATATTACTTAATACCGGAAAGCATTTTGTTCATCATTAGGCATTCAACTACCCAGCGTCTTTAAAAAAAAAAACCTTCCCGTTAAACGCACTCTATCATCTTAAGCGTGGGTAGAACAGAATTCAGTAATACAGTCAAACAAAATTTATCTGATTACAGAAAAATAAAAGGAAAAGAAAATCATGGATAATCAAAGCTGGTACTTATTTGAATCACAGACCCGCTGGATCCGGCTATCATAGACTAAAAACACTATTACTGCTGCTGCTACTGCCGCTGCTACTGGTAGCTGCACATACAGAGCATTATAAAGAGAGATATAACGACAGCCATACAAAAACAGCTCTCTAATCTGAAATGGTGTGAAAACTTAATCAAAGTAGAATCACTGGAAGCATTTCGTGGAATCGAAAAGATCCAGAATTTCCTGAGATCAAGAGCAATTCTTTCTCCAGCCTGATAACTTTGGCCTACGGGCACATGCTGACATTAAGCTGGGCCATACATGCGACTCTTCTGTCATTCATTCTTTAGCAATTTACAATAGGATCCACCTTAGCCATCTTTCAGCAAGTTTATCATTATCATCTTGCCCTCTACGGAGTAATTAAGGAAGTTTGAGAGAGCTTGGATAAAGAGACAAGCGTCTGTTATTCTTAGTCCTGTCATTCTTATCCACGATAGTAATTCTTTCACCATAGCCATCAGGCAGAGAAATATAATTGGCTGCTCTTCCTAGCAAAAAGAAGGCAGTGATGCTAACTTCACTGATCTCATGCGTGACAGTACATATTCGTCAAATCAATATCGTTTGTTTAGTTAAAGAGTAAATACTGAATGTTTTCTTCCGTCTGAGTATATTTTGGACAGATCCGGTAGCCGACATTTCCTTACGCGTAAAATATTTCTCGAAACCGAAAATAATTACGGTATGAAGTCACAGCGCATACCAAACATCTCTGCTAAATGGGCTGTATGTTCAATGGAACACATCTTTCTAAAACAAAATTCGAAGAGAGCATGCGCTATTTTGGTCAAATGAATACTACGGATTGCAATTAGAAAAGCTATTCCTGAAAAGTTTATAAAGCATTTGTTTGTTCTGATCTGCTTCTCATCAAATATACTTTTTTAAATATTGTTCTGACTGAAATCGATCACCCCTGTTCTTAAACCCACACAATGTCCCCTCAACTTAATTGAGTCAACTGCTGAAAAACAGGCGACGCTGGTACTGGTTAAAGGCATATATAGTTGTTGAGCTGAAAGCACAGTTTTGTACTGGTTAATGAGTATTTCTGCCATCGCTCCCCATTTTAACATTATGACAACGGCCATCTCCACTTCCATTTTTCTAGCATCATTAAGGCAATATTATCAGAAAGCAGTACCACGTGCCACATCGATAGGGATGACCTCGACCTCTGCAACAGTAGCTCAAGAGGCAAAACGTAAAAGATTGTCTAATATTTGGCAACCGTCCAACTGTCACAATGCGTGGAAAAGTTTGAGTATCTGAAACCGAGATGCAAACAGTGTAAATTCACAGACACTTTAGGTTGCAACCGTCGACCTTATCGAAAACATGTGATTGGCTTGTGGTGATATTAAACCTTGCTTCAATATACAAATTAATATGAGAACCACCGACGTGACTAAGTCTCTTACATCTGCTGACTATTGCATATATGATCGTGTAACAGGTCGATATCAGTTGAAAAGCAGCCAGCAGGGACTTATTTGTACACTATAGATTATCTCTTCCAGCCAGAGTCAAGGCAACGAAATATCAGAACAAGCGACCAGGGCATTGATAATTTGAGTGAGCAAAAAACAGTCATTGTCTTTATTAAATTGAACGCCCGATAACAGTTGCTGAGACCTGAACGTTGCAGATTTGGTTATTAAAACAATAGCCATCTATATATATCGGATCCCACCCCTCATATCTGACGAGATCGAAAACGTTTTCAATTTTCTGTTAATAAATGCTCTTAACTGCGAAACATCGGAATTTAAACAAGCGTTTGTCTGCTTCCTTACTTTGCTTCACATTTACAAGGTATCACATTTACATAGTATCACATTTCAACCACTTGTAACTACCCTATCCGAAATAGATTAAGTCAAATCACAGTGACATATGTATGTGTTGCGTTTATGTGCACGTGCGCATGTTGTGTTTATGTGCGTTTGTTTGTTGTGTGTATGAGTGCGTTTATGTGTATTGTTAATAAATGATGTAGTCATTGATTTTGTTATTGTTTCTTTTTCCCCCGTGCATACATAATGGATAAAAACAGTTTTACCTCTTTGTAAGTCTCCATAAAACTTGTGATCTCAGTTAGGTTATAACTATCAGTTTGGTTCGTTTGATTCGCAATACTCTCAATGTACTTAAGAACAGTTTCTGTGTCATAAGTCTGTACTAAACTCAACTGCAACAAAAAATGATAATCAATTTAATGAAAATAGACAAATAGAGTCATAGTGTTTAGGTAGATGTAAGTAAGGATTGCTGGTATACCTCGATTGATTTTATGCATTTTTACAAAATAGCAAGGGCATTGACTATATCTTTGGTTAGTAGTACATTTGTTATCTCACCGCTATGTACATAATGAGCCACCTGTACTAATCAATAAAGAATATAACATTTATATGATGTTCGATACAGTCCTTGTATACACAGGACTGCATTTTTTCTTCTCAAAGTCCATCATAATGGAAGAGACATATGGCATGAGCATCTTATTAGTGATAGTGTTTGTAAGGTTACACTAGCTAATGTTTTCTTCTTGTATATAAAGTAGCTGGGTCTGCTTCAAAAGTGAGTTAGCTGCTATTTATAGCTGGCAGGGTAGTCACACAGATTTTTTTTTTATATATGACTTTCTTCTTGCTTCAATCATCTTCTCAGCTGAGTCTGTCTCGTTGGCTCAAGCCTCTCCTGTTTGCTCAAATTTTCCTCATCACCAGACTCAAGAAAATATCAGTGATAGGTGAGTTGCAAAATATTTGCAGTGAGTATTATATCAAGAGACTCAATAGATATTTTGAAAAGCTAATTTAGTGAAACCGATTGAACTGAAGATATGTGGTTAAAAGCTATCGTATCTCAAAACGAAAGAGACTTGAAAGCAAAGAGAGAAGAAAGATGATTAGTCTATTTTCAGTAAATGTTGAAAATATTGGGCTTACTGAACTACGGGTAACTGATCTCAATGCGATATTGCACGACACCTCGTATTCAAATAACTTTGGCATCCCTTTTACCACCACTAATATGGTACACCGAATACGTAGGTATTCAAGACTGTATTCAGTTTACAGGTAATTGTCAGAAAAGGTTTGGTAACAATTTTCGTACACTAGTGTAGCAGATAATTGTCATAATTATGTAAAACCGCAAAAGTCAAATCAATGTCGCAACAAAATTTATATATACTGTTGTTCCACACCTAAAAGTTATAATAGGGGAAATACTTACGTAAAGCATATTTCCGTCGCCAGTATGAAAATTTCTATTGGGGTCCAATGTAAGAAATGAAACCGAAGCGAAATACTTTGCAAAATTAGTAATTAACTCTATTCTAGTAACGTTTTCGTCCATGTTACCAGTAACGATAGGTATTCCACCGAATTCTATGGCTCTCCACATGGCTTGTTCTACAGTTTTGTTCTCACTCATATCTGCCAGAATAATAGAAAAGTTTTACACTAAAACACTAAGAATCGAATTAAATTCTTACATTTGGTTTCTACAAACTATCAGTAACATATCAATCATCACAGTCGCTGTTAACAAGCAATAGAAAGTACTATGGAGACTTTCTCAATTCAATAAGAAAAATATGTATAACAACAACAACAACAACAACAATAATAATAATAATAGTAACGATAAATGCAGAATGTGCGGTGAGAAGGGTGAAACGGCATGGCACATCGTTAGCAAATGCCCGAATTTAGCACAATGCGAATACAAACAACGCCATGACGATGTGGCAAGAATGATCCATTGGGAGCTCTGTGGAAATCACGGCCTTCAAAGAGCAAAGATGTGATATGAGCAAACTCCAGAAGGGGTCAGCGAAAATGAGAACTGCAAAATTATGTGGGATGTAATGATCCAGTGTAATCAGCTGGCCAGACATAGGAAACCGGACATTGTGTTGGTGAATAAAAAGAAGGAACATGTATGATAATATACATTGCATGCCCCGATCACAACAGGATCAATGTGAACGAAGAAAAAATAAACAGCTATGACGATTTATACGTGAAATACGAAATTTATGGTCAATGAAGAGAGTTGACGTGATACCAATAGTAATTGGTACACTTGGAAGAATCAGTACTAAACTACCAGCATGGCTGAAAAAGTTCGGTGCAAGTGTGAAGGCAGAACATCTACAAAAATCAGCATTGCTTGGAACTGCAAACATTATTCGCAGGGTTCTTGAAATATGACCGGTAAATAAGTGTCACCTTTGTCTGCTGGCTGTAGACAGCTGACACCTTCCATCATAGCCAACAAAATAAGCTGTGTTTTCATATAATAATAATAATAATAATAATAATAATAATAATAATAATGATGATGATAATAATAATAACAATAAATGCTCTGACCTGTCAGCAGCTGAAGACACAGAAACACTAATACGACCCAGTAGGACTACTGAAAAAATAACTCTAAAAGACTGGAATATCTACAGTTTTCTGTGAGTATTTTGAATTTCCCCCAAAATAAGTTAAGAAACTTACATATCTACAGCTTTGGACATACAAACGAACACCGCAAAAAAATCTAGAAACTTTAATATCGCCAATTTTGTGAGAACATTTTGTCTTCCCTTCAACCCTGACTAACAGAATATGTAAACATACCTTTTATTGTAACAACACAATTAAATGTACGATAAAAAATTAAGGAAGTAAGTTCCTTCGAATATATACTTACTGCACAACTACAAAAACTGTAAGCCATAGCAAAACTTTTAAGAAGAAAAGAAAAATTCCAAAAGAAAAAGAAAAAGAAATTCAGAAATTCAAAAATCCAACGAGGTAAACATTTCTTCCTCCTACTATTCTCAAAGACAGGAATATCTACAATTTCCTGTGAATATAAGTTAGAAAACTTACATACTTACAACTTTCGAACACACAAACGATCAGCTTTAAAAAAAAACCAAAAAACCTTTAATATCTACGACTACTGTGTGAATACTTATCCTTCCTTTTCTCCCTGAGTATTCGAAAATGTAAACATCATCCTCTTTTTTATTCTAAGAAAACTTACCATTTCTCTCTGTGCGGTCATATAAAAGAATATATTTAGTTAATCTTAAAACTTTACTATCTACAACTTGTTTCCTTTTCTTTTTGACTATAAATAGAGGTAACTCGAATGTGGAGTCTAAAAACAGAAACAATTCCTATCATAGTAGGTGCCTTAAGTATAATAAAAAAAAAATTCAGACAAATACATAACAAAAACACCAGGACTTACAAATATATATAACGTACGGAAAATTGCACTACTGGGCACTGCACACATCCTACGCAAAACACTTTCAATACAGTAACCATAAGAGCATCACAGCAAACCAGAGCACATACCCAAGGTACACAGAGCTGCGCTCGGTAGTGAAGTGAAAGCACGTTATAAAAGTAAAACTACTGAACAATAATAATAATAATAATAATAATAATAATAATAATAATAATAATAATAATAATGATTATGATCATGATCATGATCATCATGGTCATTATGGCGTTGAAGACAATGCTGATATCCGTCTCTTTATTGGCCACAAGAGTCTACATAAAAATTACAAAAGACATTGATACAAAACACAAAACAGGGCTTTGGGACGAATAAAGAGATTTAAAACGCAAAAGATAGAACGATAAAATTGTAAAGAATGAAAATTCGTTATAAGTGTTGGGATGGAAGCTCTGCAGATTTCTTGAGGTAATCCATTAACCACAAAAACACTATCACGTTGAACACTAGGCTAAGTACACTCTTCCTATTTTCGTACCTTAGTCTACAGGCGCATGCACAGAGCACACGCATTCTCTCGAATCATGCTTGACATTCTCAGACGCTTTTCGACAAATTTGCTGGGAGGTAGCAATTTCCCTCACAACCAGCTCTTTTTTTCCAAGTGAAAAAGTAGAAAAGGAACTTGCACAAGTATTGCGTCTTTCTTCATCCCTTTCAATTATTCTGCCCAATAACTTCGTACGCTAAAACCACAAAGCCGATAAATGCTACGTGCACTTTCCAGCCAAAGGAAAGCAACTGGGCAATTTTCATAATGGGGACTTAACTGACATTTAGATCTGTCCTACAAGCATCGACTATGTTCAACATAATACCAAAAGTCACCAATTCTATGGCACTGGATAAATGCGTGCAGTATAGTTCGGTTACTCAGCGTGCTTCTTGGATAGGGCACGTCCGCGGTATTTCCATGCATGTAAAATTTATCATGAACCGGCAATACCTTTTGGGATTTCTGGACATTATCCTTGTGCCCCAGTCCAAAGTTTTCCGGCGCGGAGATCTGGACGACAGCAGGTGCCGAGCAATTTAACTGGGTTGTGACTTCAAAGTTCAACGACGCAATTGGATGGTTTAAACCTGCCTCACCCTGTGCCGATCTGCAGACCCTGTGACTATCTTTTGGTTGACTTTTGGTTCTAACATCAATTCAAAATGCCCTTGGAGCAATGCCAATTATCTCTCTGTGTGTGATGTTTGAACACTATGGTAAAGGAAAGTAGCTCGAGTCCTGACTTACCAGCATTAGTTCAAGTTTCAGTCCATACAGAAGACAAGAGAAGAGACGATCTTCTGTGCGCGGTGGTGTCAGTACGTTGTTGCAACAACAAACAAAAAAAAAATGAAAAACACTTCCCCTATTTCGCTTTTTATCGATCCCAGAATGCAAAGTCGAACTGAAGGAAATTTGAGCTTTTACATAAAGAGCTGGCAGAAATATTCCATGTGCCATGGGTTCATTGTACAAGAGAGGTGAGCAGAAACATAGGGGCTGATGGAATAGTGACCTGAAGCCACAGACATTTGTGCTGCACAGGAAGACTTCTTTGGACAAATTACACCAAATGCATGATTGGCAATACTGCTGAAAATGACAAGTGCGATGATGAAAGTGAGACTATAATGAGTGCGTGAAGCTTATACAAAGAGAATACAAAAGGAAACATGATCGCATCACATGAAGGATACATTAGGTAGATGTGGATAATATACATTGGATAGAACAGGCACGTGGTATCGGTAAACTTCCAGAAGGATTGATGGAGAATGGCAATTTAAATATACTATGGGATATAATGATCCAATATGATCATGAAACTGAACATCAAAGCATGGTATAATGATTGGGAATTGTGAATAAAGAGGTAAAAGAAAAAACTTCTTTAATCATAAATACTGCGCGTCATGATGACGACAAAGTATCGGAAAAAGAGAAGAATCAGGTCAAATGTAATGATATGAAGGGGAAATAAAGACAGTGGTCATTGACGATAGCGAACGTTTTATCTGTTGTTGGAAACTTGAGTACTACAAGTATCAAGCGCACAAACTGGATTGAAAGCACTGGAGTAAATGAAAAATTATTGCATCTGCAGACAGCAAGATTGGTTGGAGCTTATCGATTTTTCTACAGCATTATCAAAAACTGTCTGCGAATTATTTCACCTTAACTTTCAAGTAACAGATTCCCTCAGCCACAGCTATCTCTATTGAAATTTTACCAAATTGAATTACTGAGTTATTTCCCCTGTCACCACTAGAAGGTATCTCCTGCATGCGATGATTTTTTTTCTTTTTTTCTTTTTTTTAATTTTTTCTCATTGCTCATATCTTGAACTCATAATGCTAATCATGTTAGCACGCTGGTAAAAATAAGTGGAAAAGGTGAAGAAAATATTTGAGACTTTTACTCACGCCATTCTTTTAGATGCTTTAATAGGTGAATTATTTCAACACACACACACACACACGCTTATATCTTCAAAAGATAATGTATTTATGTGCTATACTAAACGTCGCTAACGATGCTTAACATAGAGAGTATCCACAGTCGTCACCATAACTGCTACACATCAAACTCACTCCTAATTTCATTTTTAATTAGAGTTCTCCCCCCTTGCCTCTGGACATATATTGACATTAACCCGAGTTCTATTGTTCTCATTATAAATGGAAGTCTACCTGAATAAAAATTAAGTTTATCTGACTACATTAAGAATGTTAACTCTCTCTCACACGCGCGTGGGCGCACGCACACACACACACACACACACACACACACACACACACACATATATATATATAAATAATATATGAGTATATGCATATATATGTACATGTATGTAC
>NC_068988.1:40292720-40293057 GCF_001194135.2 Octopus bimaculoides | reverse complement strand
TATAGTTTCAGCTTAGAGCTGCGGCCATGCTGATGCACTGCCGTGTGAAAAATATGGAACGCTTCACGAATTTGCGTGTCATCCTAGCGCATATGAATGGATAAATGAAAAAAATTGGAGTCAACAAGAAGGAGTAGGGTTGGATATTTATTTTCAATCCAGGCGTGCAAGTACCTGATTATGCAATCGTTTACCTGTATTATGTGATCTAGTGTTTCCCCAAGCGACATGTTCATATTTTCTCCGTAAGTTCAAATTTTCGTCTTCAAGAACACCCTTTCTGTCTGTTTTTCAATTGTGTGTGTGTGTGTGTGTGTGTGTGTGTGTGTGTGTGTGT
>NC_068988.1:40291198-40292710 GCF_001194135.2 Octopus bimaculoides | reverse complement strand
TGTGTGTGTGTGTGTGTGTGTGTGTGTGCAAAAATAGTTTCAAGTGGATTACGGCGTTTAACTTAAACACCTGTTAGATACTAAAACAATATCTAAGTCATAGAGATCATTGCCGTCCATCATCTTAAGCTACCTGGTCCTTCCGTAATAATGTATTGAAGACGTCTTTTGTAATTTTGGGAATAGGTTAAACAAAGTTTTGCGATGAGATTATATTTTACTTTCTTTCTCACCTAATAATTGTATTCCATTAACTATACGCTACAGCCTAACTCATTAATACCGATTTAATTTTTGTTATTCATAATTCCTGTATAATTTATTCCCCATTCTCTATTGCTGAGTGTTCATGTATGCACATTTATTTGTATGCACACTATTTTGGCAAACAGAAGACTCCTATGTTTGGCTAATGAATTTACAGTCAGAACAAAGATTTTAGCGTTGTCTCACTTAATTACTTAAATAACTAAATAACTAGAGCAATTTAATAGCTAATATCATTTCTTTTTTTTTGTTTTTTTTTGTTTTATATATTAACATTTTCGTCATTAAATATATTTACACTTCACTTGAGTATTGCAAGAATTCAAACTTACCTGGATCTATACACGTCTTGAAAAATTTCTTGATCTTTTTCACAGAAGAAATTGTATCGTTAGTGTTCTCCTCGGTAAGCAGTACTAGAATATTGAAATAATATATATATATATATATAATGTAAAATGTATATGTATATGCACACATACACACATATATGTATGTATATCGTCAATGTAGCACACTCTAAAGAATAGACCAGTATTATATTTATAAGTAATTAATTCAATATCATAAAGTGACCAATCGTTTCGCATCCACAAAGGGCTTAGACCTGTGAACGCTTCGTCAGACTCTAAAGCCGAAGACAAACGTAATTCTTCACCTCTGGGAAGCAGGAATCTGTTATGGTCGTTTGATCATGAAGTCACCAAAGAATAAATAGTCCAGCATCAATGAGGACGGGTTATTTCGCTTAGATCAGCTCTTCTGGATCAAAAGAGGGGTAACAGAGGATTTTTTCCTTCGGCTGTTATTAGGTTGTAAGAACCCTTTCACGTCTAGTCGGAGAACAGGGAATCACATGCTTGTTGCAGAATCGGAGTGTCATATCCATTGCCAACGATACCTGCTGCAAGTATGAGATTTCCCGTTCTCCAATAAGACTCGGCAGGATCCTTATGCTCTAATAGCAGCCCAAAGGAAAAGCTTCTCTGTTCCCTCTCCTTTGGCCTACAAAAACTGGTTGACGGGATATAACTTGTCCTCACATATCCCGGAATATCTATCCTTTGGTGACTTACTGACCAAATAATTGTAACAGATTCCTGCCTCCCATAGGTGAAGAGTTACATTTTTCTCTCGGCTTTAGAATCTGACGAGATGTTTACAATGCTAAGCACTTTGTGGATGCGAGACCATTGGTCACTCTTTGACTGGACATTGACTTAACTACACACACACACACACACA
>NC_068988.1:40286426-40290754 GCF_001194135.2 Octopus bimaculoides | reverse complement strand
TATATATATATAGATATAGATATAGATATAGATATATATATATAATACACACGTATACGCATTGAATATATATAGGACAAATATTATTCATTTACAACAAAACAAACACACAACGCTAAATGAAGGAAGCCTTCGGAAGTGTAAAATTGTTCGCTCCATATCCTAAAAAGAAGCAATCAATCTACTTCTCAACATCTAGATTATTTTCTTAAAAATCAAAAACAGACATGCGCAAGATAATTTAATTCTTAGATGTAGCGTTTACTGAAAAATAAAATTTTAAAAAAGCAACATAAGATAGACATAATTTAAGCATATTTGAACATAGGTTTATCATATTAGAGCTTATTCATGATTAAACAATTTCAATGGAAAGAAATGTAACTACAGAGATGGGGGAATTTTTCACGGATAATTTTAACGTAATTCTCGTGCAGAATCTGAGTCATATCATGTGAAAAAGCTACATCTTTAAATCGCTGTTAGAACCTATTCGATGGGCTTCTCCATAGTTTCTGTATTCTAAATTTCACCAGAAAAATGTTTGGTTTTACTCGTTCTCTTACTTGTGGTAATTGACTTTTTGCTTACATGTCACACAGTGGCATCGAACCGGGGATCTCGTGATTGTGAAGCTATCACTTAAACAACAAGGCTATTCCTACAACATATTCAGCCATAAACACACACACACACACAAATTTATCTTGATGCACATGTGCTATTCCGTTGAACGTAAATATAATTCGATATAAAAGACAGCAGGTGCAATATTGGTTCCAAATTTTGGTACAAGACCAGCCATTTCGTAGGAGTGTCTTAGTCGATTAAATCGACCCCAGTGCTCAACTGGTACTTATTTTATCGACCCAAAAAGAAGAAAAGCAAAGTCGATTTCGGTGGCAGAACGTAAAGGAGAAAGAAATGCCATGAAGCACTTTGTCCGGCGCCCTGACGATTCTTTCAGCTCACTGATGTTTATCAGAAGTAATATTAAAAGACAATACATACCCAATTGTCTTCTATTCGTTTTTGTCATAATTTCCTGAAAGCTGCTATATATGGTATCATTTTCAAATGGGAACACCGGGTGTCTTTTGATATAATCACCGCAGGCATATTTCCAAAAATCATCACAAGGCTTGATATTGTTATCTATTTTATTCATCATGGTGACCGCTAGTAGAAAACATAAAAATACAAATGCACTACAGTTTAGAAAAATGTATTCGTAATATTTACTCTGATATGTATTTGCTAAGACCAATTTTAAAACTACTAACTATCAAATTTATGAATGTAATTAATTTCCATATTTTTATCTCCAATGATCACTCAAAAGTATATGAGACAATCACTTTGTATTTCAATAGCTTTTAGCATTTCGGGCTTTCGTATAGTGCACATTTGGTTGAAGAAGCTGTTTTGGACGTATTTTATGCAAAGTACTGGAATATTGTTTTAACATGAATGTATTGGAAAGATTTTCTTTTATTCCGGGAAGTTAAACCTTCAAGGAAATGTGCCTATACGGATACAGGTATTACTTAAATTCTTACACGTATTTTGAACTTCTGTACAGCCCTTAAAGATATAATAAAAAAACAATTCATGTAAAATGCCATACATTATATTGAAAATGAAACAAATACATCTCGTCATCCCCAACTTATTGAGTACAACTAGATATCATACGCAAAAGAAGAAAATGGTGTGAAAATGCTAATTTAGGAATTGAATTACCGAGAGTCATCACTAGAACTATTCATAAATGATGTGTCAATTTTTTGTAAATACGAGTGTATTCATATCAGAGTTATTTTGTCTACAGTTAAATTACCACATGTAGTGATTACTGGCCAAACTATAAACGTAACAAGTGAGGGTTTACCGTATCATTTATTTATTACTATTAAAATATTAAACCGCTATTAACGTGACTCACTTTATTTTATAGAAACAGTATGTAACATTTTAAACCGTTACAGACGTTTGCCGCCTTTCTAAAAAAAACTTAAATTTCCAAAAACGTTAACAAGTGATTTTTATATATGCGCATGTTGGACCAGTTGGTTTAGGTAGCCTCTAAGATTTTTGTAAGCACTGCAGAAGCTGCTCTGGTAATGCCGAAGCAGAGTGTCTAGCGGTAAGTATGTGCTCAAAAATATACGAAATTCGTTGCATTAAAAGAAACCAACAACCAAGTCATTGCAAGAGTCTGGGTGACTTATATAGGCATAAAACCTCTGAAGTTATGTCGTGTCCAGTGTATTTAATTGGATATATTTGGAAAACAGTTCTATACTTTATATAGTATTTTGTCATAGTTTAAGCACCAGGTTGATATTGGTTATGTATGGATGTGTGAAAATATTTTCTTTAATCTCTTGCGGTATACTAAACAAGCTTGTCTACACTTTTCTGAACGTTAATAAGATTTCAAAAACTAGTAAACTATACGAGAATACTAGTCTAGCACAACTGTGGAAACTTCTAACAAGCTTGTTTGCGAATAAGTTACAGTATGTCAGTGAAATATAAACTATTGTGATATGGATTTTTCATGAGAAAAGTTATACTTACCAACTTTTAAACACTTCTCTGTCAAACATGGTTTTTCTGAATGGAAATATAAAGAATCAATGTAAAATAATTTAATATGCAGGTGTGTATTATATTTGCGAATAAGGAAAAAAAACATGGTATGTATAACAGTAATTAATAGTAGATAAAATATTATCTAAATATACCACTAACAATAACAATATTAGCTAAAAATAAATCAAGTATCAAATATGATTCATAATTAGTAACAGTATAACAACACAAAATACTCCTTCGTTTCATAATAATTTCGAGGAAATCCAATCCAGTATCTATACTTTATTTTATGAACCATGGAACAATGAAAAGCAAAGTAGGCGTTCTCTGCATTCGAACCCAAAATGCGCAAAGGTGGAACAAACTATTCCCTTAATTGTTTTGGTAATGAACTGAAAGGTTGATTAATATTAGAAATGGCAGATAGACAGCTTATATTCCTGTCCTTGGTTCAATTCCTCAATTCAATTAATAATACAAAATGCAATCATTAATATTCTATTACATAGGTAGGATACCACAAAGACTGATATACTGGGGTTGTGGTTATTTCTTTCAGATCAGCGGGGGCTTCTAACTGTTTTGTCTGACACTTACCTGATGCAATTCATCATCATCCTAATAATACCAAAACGGATTTTTAACAGAGGCACAGAACTAGAATTTTGCGTGGATAATTTGATTGAAACGAGTATATGTCTGGTAATTGTTCCTCGTCAACTGAAGAGAGTGAAATTTAATTTCAGTGAGATTTGAACTCACAATGTAAAAGTACTTAACAAAATATCGTTAGGTGTTAAATGCACCGCTCAACCGATTTTCAAAAATCAACAATATAATAACAAAAATTTCTTGTTCACTGGGAACAAGCTATATTCATGATATTTAAATTCTGAAATAGTGAACTACACAGACAACAGTGGTTGCGATTAAATTCAGAATGGTGGAGAAATAGATAAGTAGCATTAAGTCTTTCAATAGCACTCCTTATGTCAGCTTAAAACATCAACCTAATAAATAATAGTATTCGAGTCAATGAGCGGTCCTCAACGCAGTTGGTCATCTTGGTACCAATAACAAACAAGGTGCCCTAAAAACACACGCTAGTCAAGTAACTTAAGTAGGAGATAAGAATTCAATCATTTAGTGCTAAATGTATTGTGCATGAAAACAAAAGATTATGGGGATTAGGCCTGGAATACTTTTTATCATAACACTTCAATCATCGGGTTTTCTGTGGTGAAAAATACTGCAATTAATTTCTCACATCACCTCACAAGGTACACGTTTGTAGAAAAGTTTGTCTGTCTGTCTGCATGTCTCTCTCATTCTCCTCACCTCTCTCTCTATCCCTCTTCCTCGCACTTTCTCTCTGTCCCGATGTGTACATTTAAGTATGTGTATGTCTGTATATATATAATATATATATATATATATATCATGACATGTACATAATGAATTTACTTTACAAAAGTAAGGGGTGATTACCTCCCCTGCATTTTATAATAACTGTCACTGATTATCTCCCCTAAAATGTCTTTAACCACCGATTTATTTACAAAATACTTAATCTCCTACCAACATGGAACGACTACTTATGATAGCATTATAACAACGCTTACTACTTGGTTAGGAATTTCAAAAGCGACACACGCATACATACATACATACATACATACATACATACATACATACATACATACATACATACATACACACACACATAT
>NC_068988.1:40283710-40286416 GCF_001194135.2 Octopus bimaculoides | reverse complement strand
TACTTGCAGACTAGTGTGGTCATCTTTGAAAAAAAAAAAAAAAAAAAAGCATGCTAGAAAGCCTAGAAAACTATATTTTCACGCTTGCTTACGTTTCTCTATCCCTCTCCTTCTCCATCTCTCTATATCTTCCATCGTGGTGGTTCATAAGTCACTGTGTAGAAAGTTTTATGCTCCCCCGTCCCTCCCGTTCGCTTTCTCTATCTTTCTTCTTCTCCAACTTTCTATCGTTGTCCTGTCGGCCTTTGAAACTTTTCAACAGAACGCTTGTTCTTTTTCCTTCGCTAAACTAATTCTTTCTAACATTCCAACATATTGCTGTATGTAAGGATGCCTGTATCTTTTGCAGGCTAATGTGGTCATCTCTGCAGAAAAAAAAACAAAAAAACATACAATTTTCTTCCTTTGTTTTTTTAAAAAGTTCATTACATAGAGAACTATATCTTCCAGTTTGATCACATTCATCAACTAAACTGCTTGTGTGAGTTGACGCTTATATAAGACCAGGTATTTGGTTGCTGAGGGTCTCTTGAGGGCAGTATTACCAGCAGACTCTGACCCATAGCGTAGACTAGGCTCTCCAGCTTGTTTATAGCGACTCGTCTAGAAGATGGAAACCTCTGAAGAAAAAGCCGGGTGGGGTGTTGTTCTTGGTATTGTTGCGCTTATATTTTTGCTATCACACTTCCAAAACGTATGGCTGGTTCTACACAAGCCTTCAACACTCAAATCGCATGAGTGGGTTTTCTGACAACTTACATTTATTCATTCAATACGGTACAGCTTTAACTTGCAAATATAAATAAAAACAAATCTTCTGGTGCGGGAGTGAAAGCGGCAGAGACAGGTAAAGGATATTATTGGATCTCTATACAGTCGGCGACCATTTGGTGATGGCTGTTCCAGTACAGAACCTGTGAGTAACTGTGCCGTCCGTGTCTTCCTGTGATGGTAAAGCAGGTCTATTTAGACGCAGCACTGCTATCTTTAGTAGACCGCTGCAGCTTTCTAGTTACTCAGTAAGGCAAACGAAACAAGAAGAAATCTAAGAATATTAACCCTGATTCTTGGAATGTGCGCACTCTCCAAGACAGTCGCTGAGCACCAGAACGAAAAGCAGCACTGGTTGACATTGAACTAAAGAAATACAACATTGACATAGCTGTACTCAGTGAAACTTATCTTGCAGGATCATCACAGTTAGAAGAAAGTAAAGGTGTATACATATTTTTCTGGTGTGGAACAAATGAAGACGATCCACGCCACTCTGGTGTTGGTTTTTCCATCAAAACAGATGTAGCTGGAACTCTACCCTCTCTATCAAAGGTATTTCTGATCACATCATGGCATTAACGTTGTAACTTGATCACAACACTCGTACTACTCTTGTCAGTTGCTATGCTCCAACCATGAACAGCACTGAGAAGAAAAAAAGGATGAATTTTATAACCATCTCTGTGATGTCATCTCCAGTAGTCACCATAGGGATAAACTTATCCTTATGAATGACTTTAACGCTCATGTTGGTTCTGACTCAGGAATAGGAGGGTGTACTTGGTCACCATGGTGTAGGTCAAATGGACTCCAGCAGTCTGCATGTGCTCTCCACCTGAAGGTAATTCAGTTTCCAACAGCGAGATTGTTGCAAGATGACCTGGTTGCATCCTAGATCTAAGGATTGGCGTCTCATAGGCTATGCTATCACTAAGAAACGAGATATTAGGGACTTTTACATTACATATTCCTTTCATAACACCTGCTATTACTCTGACCATTCGCTTCTTCGTAGCAAGCCTACGTTCCATCTGAAAGACACAAGACTACAAAAGTCATCAGTTCTTAAGCGCATAAATGTTCTGCCGTTGAAAACTTCTGAAAAGCAGGCTGAGTTCTCTATCAAGTTGGACACTGCACTGAACACTATTGAAATCAATGATGACATAGAATATCTTGGGAGGCTCTGTGTAATGCAACGCACTCTGCATCTGTAGAGTTTCCTGGACTTCCTGTTCGTAAACATTGAGATAGGTTTAGCGATTACAAAACAGATGTCCAAGAGTTCATAGATAAAATGCACAGCTTTCACAAAATATGGATAAATAATAAGATAATGATATGGATATGGATAATGGATAATGATAAATAAGGATAAATGATAAGATCTCATTCAGAAAAGAGAATGCCAGAAAAGAGAAATGCAGAGGCCAAGTCCAACGTGTTCTGTAAAACATGAAGGAGGCTTGGTGGTCTTTCAAGGCTACTGAACTCCAAGAAACTGCAGGCAGAAAGGATTTTAATGCCTTTTATGATGGACTCTAGAAAGTGTTCGTTCCTCAAGAGCACGGCGTTACTCCTGTTTTTTAATCGAATATAGAGAGACACTGTTCACTGAAAAATCTGACATCCTGAAACGATGGAAAGATCACTCTGGAGCCGTGTTGAACTCCATCTCAGTCACTAATGATGACGTCATAATGTCTATTCCACAGCATACTGAAAGGCCTGAATTATCTCAGGAACCAACCGTCCTGCAAATCGTTCGTGAAGCTTAAATGCCACATATGAATTAAGCATTATGAGTGACAAAGAAAGAATACGTTGTCGGAGTGTCATATGTCGAAATCGACGGGAGAGTCAATCACACAGGCGTGCAAACACACACACAACACACACACACACACACACACACACACACACACACACACA
>NC_068988.1:40282012-40283700 GCF_001194135.2 Octopus bimaculoides | reverse complement strand
AAACACACACACACACACACAAACACACACACACACACACACACACACACACACACACACACACATACACAACACACACACACGCACATGCAATAAAGAAATATATAGGAAAATTTTCCCCTTATACAGCACAACTAATTAGCGATCTAATAGAGACTCAGTAATATAAAAGAGAGAACAATATAAAAGAATATATGAATATAGCAGAAAGAGTGAAATTTCAAAGGTCAGTGTTCATATTCACTCAACATATTTCAAAGTGTCGGAATATTCCACAGCATACATAGTTGCATTCATATACACAATATATATAAAAATTTATAGATATATAAATATATAGATACATAAATGTAGTTGCGAGTTTGTATCTCCGTATTAAAACCAATGAGGGTATTAAAATATGTGGATGGTGAATGTATAGCGGTATAGTTGGTATAAAATGATTTTAAAAGAAATATTGAGCAGGTGATTTAGATTAACTCCAATGAGAGAAATATAGATGATTGTTATGATTGGAATAAACTCGCCCATACCAACCTATATCTTCTCGAAATGGCCATCAGACTTTGCCACAGTAGCGTTTCATCTTTCTCCATCCTTTGTCCTGTACGTTAACATGAAAATACACCACGGGCAACAAACGTAGCAGACATGCGTCTCATACCCAAATCTTCAGTAATAATAGACTGAACTGAACCGTAACTAATCTGCACATCCTCTGATAACTCACAGATGATAATTCCACGATTTCCCCTCAGAGCTTCACGAATATCTGTGATGTTTTTCTTAGTTCTGCTGGTTGCAGATCTCCCAGAACGTTCATCAATATCGACATTTGTTCGGCTATTTGGGTACGTCTGAACAGCTCGTAAACTTGTGTGCAGCTCATAAACTCCTCTCCATACACTTTCTGCAACCTTGTGTGGGCCTTTGAGCAGGTATCTCCATGACATATTTGTCTGTCATGGTCAATCCGATTATCACAAGCTACACACCTTCCTTCTAAGCACTGCTGCAAACAGTGGAAGACTGATATAACATTAAGACTTAGTGCACTTGCTCAGAAGGGTTCAAGGTCAATCATTGGAAAGTGGCTCTACACTGCATGCTTTAGCTTCGTTACTATGGCAACGATGCTGATACTTATAGATCATACCTCGAATGTATGTATGTATGTATGTATGTAAGTATGTAGGTATGCATGTATGTATGTATTATGTATGTGTGTAGGCAAATCAATAAGGAACGATGAATCCCAAAATAAAAGCATCGAAAATCAACGGGACGGTCACAGTGAATATTTTTTGTTTGATGCTCGATGAAAGTTTTAGAGGCAAAGCTAAATGTAAAAATAGAAGATTCAGGACATAGCATTTCGTAGAATAGTAGAATACCCAGAGCAGAGGTAAAAGCGGCAGGAAGGGGAGATGGGAATATAGTGAAGAGAAAAACACGTGGGTAGTTACGTATTCGAAAAATAGCTGACCGAAAGGTCGAGAGGGAAGAAAAAATGTGGTATTCGAAGGCAGGAGGGTGTACAATTGGTGTATTGTGTGTGTATGTTTGTTTTGTTTTGTGTATGTGTGTGTGTGTGTGTGTGTGTTTGTGTGTGTGTGTGTGTGTGTGTGTGTGTTTGTGTGCCTGTGCCTGTGTGTGTGTTTGTGTATCTGTGCCTGTGTATGTGTGTG
>NC_068988.1:40280593-40281309 GCF_001194135.2 Octopus bimaculoides | reverse complement strand
CATATATATACATGGCGTCCCAACAAGGCCACAGCCTTAGGGCTGAAACAAATAGAGGAAAATTGAATAAAAGAATACATATGCGCGCGCGCGTGTGTGTGTATGTATGTATGTATGTATTCATATACATGTGTGTGTAAATGTATGTTTGAGCGGTGTGTAGGATGTGTAAATATGTGTATTTGTGTGTTTGTCTGGTACATGTGTACATATCTTTTTATCTTTTTTATCTTTACTAATTTCAGTCAATAGACTGAGACCATACTGGAGTATTGCTTTGAACTTTTAATCAAACGAGTCCACCCCAATACTTATTTTCTTAAGTGTAATACTCATTATATCGGTGTACAACTTCCTCTCTCTACCATCCTCTCTACTCTCGTGTGACCTGTGGTCAGCTTTCTTTTCACTCCAGCCGCTGTGAAGGCAAGACGAACTACTAGCGTTCTACCTCAGATTCGCGTTTGGCCGTACGGCTTTTGAATGTTGTTTTCACTGTCCAATTTTTCCTGTCTTGGTTTGTGTTTGCCACCTTGGAATCTTCTGTGTAGTGGGTTGATCCACTACTCAGGAAGAGACTATTCTAGAGTACGTTCTGTCTTATCTTCGAAACGTCAGGTTAGAATAGAGGCAGCTGATAAAGGAATATTCCAAGTGGCTTTCCGTTTTCCTATGTGTTCGTTCCGTTGTCTGTAGATCATTGTTCTAACGTCCTG
>NC_068988.1:40279567-40280277 GCF_001194135.2 Octopus bimaculoides | reverse complement strand
ATATATATATATATATATATATATATATACATGCATTTATTTATATATATATATATATACATATATATATATATATATGTGTATGTGTGTATGTGTGTGTGTGTGTGTGGGTGTAGGGGGTGTGGGGGTGTAATTTAGGACAAACAGTAAGTTGTCATTGTAGTACTCGGAGTTTCAAGTGTGGGAGCGAAAAGCTATGATGCATTCTCGTCGGCTATTAAAGGCAATAGACGCTATGAAAAACCTTTGAATAAAAGGGAAGTTACTCTAATACGTAGAAAGAAAAAAGAACAAATATAAAAATTCACGGAACCATATTGAAATGAAAAAATATACCAAATTATCCAGTTATATATGGTTCTTAAAAGAACAAGGTATCAGCTACAAGATTTACTGGAAGATCTTGGCCAAGTGTAAACCTTACAGCAAACCAACGGTAGTGGAAAGTGCGGTCTTTGTAAAGTGGAAAGATGGCTCATCTGGAAAAGTTCCTTGGATCCCGCTACATGTCTAAAATCAGGAATTGAACTTTTGGGATCATGTTCACATGTGACAAAATAACTGTGAGGTTTTGGCTCCAGCCCCCAAGAGAGCGGTGGTAATCCGCATTTTTACTATGTTCCTGCACAAGCTTCTCATATGTCTTAACATTATTTAATTTTTATTTTTATATAGGCGTAGTGGTAAGTAGCTTGCTTACGAACCACATG
>NC_068988.1:40278164-40279056 GCF_001194135.2 Octopus bimaculoides | reverse complement strand
AATTTTTTTCTTTTGTTTCTTTTCAATTGTATGAATGCGTAGGTGTGTGAGCATATGTATATATGTGTGTGCGTGTATATATATGTGTATGCATATATGTATGCATATATGTATGCAATGATCTAAAGACTGTCTTCAGTGCATAAGTGTGACTTTCATGCACACGTCCCCTTCATTTATACGGATAGGTATATGTTTGTATATGTGCTGGTGTAGGTGTATGATACGAGGAATATATGATTACACACACGCGCACAGACACACACACACACACACACACACACATATATATATATGTACATATGCCTGTATGTATATATGTATAAATGTCTAAATATATATGTATTCATACAGACACCTCTGTGTATATGAGGTTGAAGTTGCGTGCACATATACATACATATATATATATATATATGTGTGTGTGTGTGTGTGTGTGTGTGGATATGTGTATGTATGAGTACGTACATGCACATATATGTTTGTGTATGTACTGTGAGAATGTCGTTGCATGTATTCTTTGTCTTTTTCATTTTTTCTTTCTTTCTACCTATTAGAGTAACTTTTTTTTATTAAACTGGTTTTCATAGTGTCTATTGCCATTAATAGTCGACGAGATTGCATCTTTGCTCTACGCTCTGACATTCGAAACTCAGAGTACAATAATGACAACTTTCTGCTTGTCCTAAATTATACATATATAAATAATCCTCTATTTACCTAATATCGACGACTCATTCTTTTATTGTCACTTATTATTATTATTATTATTATTATTATTATTATTATTATTATTATTATTATTATTATTATTATTATTATTATTATTTTATGTTTGACTTTTGTTTTGCATTTGTACAAGTTGGATCCAAGTCTCACCCAGAGACCTCAA
>NC_068988.1:40270893-40274810 GCF_001194135.2 Octopus bimaculoides | reverse complement strand
TATTTATATTTATATAAAGGGGTGCTGAAAAGTTCCTGGCTTTGGGTGAAAGAAAATACAGGAGGATCAGTTAATTATGATTTTATCCAACATATTCCCCTTTGAGATTCACACACTTATTGCAGCGGTCTGTAGTTTTTCTAGGCCCTGTCACAAAATTCAGAATGTTTGGGCCTCTAATCAGGTCTCAAGTCAAGCCTTTCCAGACACCCTTAAAACCAGTAATTTTTCAGCAAACCCTCGTGTACATACATACATACATACATACATACATGCATGCATACTTCTACACACATATATAATAAACGAATAGACAATAACATTTCTGAAATTACATCCATTTGCTTACAGCAAATGCCTGTATGTAAGTATATAGTTATACGTACACATTCATATGAATCTAACTTTAAGAAGTCCCAACATCATCCAAAAATTACATCGCCTACCGACCCCGCCACTAACAAAACTGGGCTATAAAAAAACCACACTACTTCACACATAATACAATAAATGCCACCTACACAGCCACCGTCAGCGCAAATAAAATCTCCCTGGGCTCCTAAGCAATGGGATCGATCTAAGTTCTCCATGATTCAGAACCTAACGGTTTAATCATTTATTGCTATACCTGCGTCCACACTATCAACTTATTTCCTCAGTTTCATATTAGTTTCACCTCTGTACATGTGAACATGTACAACACCTAGCCGTCTTAGTTAAAAAATATACGTTAACAAAGTAAAAAAAAAAAATCAAAAATGCTGGTTGAACCTTAATTTTCCTTCGATTTGAGAACTTAAGGATACTACAAACAAATTCTGAAATAAATGAAGTACACAAACATGACAGAAGCAAATAGATGACACATAAAACATCGTTTTATGTCTATTTTAACTTGAAAAGGTTATATTTTTTTGAAAAGATTGCAGTCAACGATGAAACACGGCGGCTATTTTTTGGTACGGGGAACAATTTGGAGCAGTGGTCGATCAAATCTAGTGCAGTGTAAAGGAAGCATAAACTCAGATAAATATGTATCCATATTGCAGAAACAATTCCTTCCAATCTTCTCCAGTGGGGAAATGACAAAATAGACTTTATCTATAGAAGATGGAGCTCTTGTCACACAACTAAAAATACACAAGATTGGTTGGAAGAGAATGGCAAGAAAATGCTTCCATTGCCAAGCCACTCACCGGATATAAACTGTATTGAACAACTCTATGGTATAATGGACAGAGCACCTCATAAAAAGAGCAAGAAAGCATTCTCAAGGCCAGACCTTTTGAGATCATTGCTTGAAAATTGGCAAGGTCCTCAAGAGAATATTCGTCATCTGACCAGTAGCAATCCTAACGGGGTTCTTGCAGTGAAAAATGCAAAGGATATGTCTTCTAAAGATTAGATATTCACATTATAATAATTAATTAATAATTTCAATGTATAATTCCAGATTTATGAGGGGTATTCATTAAAGGTTTGCTCTGATCAACTTCCCAAGGACTGGGATAAACGAAACTTGGCATAATTATTAGTCCTTCTCTACATAGCTACAACCGATGGTGACACACTTCTGCCATCACTTTATGCGTCTGTAGAAGTCGGTCGGTCGCGTCTGGAGCCAAGACTTTACCTAGGAAATAAGTTCATCATTATCTGAAAAGTGCTTCCCCTTCAAAAAAGACTTCATGTTTGGAAAGAGGTAGAAGTCAGATGGTGCAAGGTCGGGAGAGTAAGGGGGGGATTTCATAATCGCAGGCGTGTGCTTTCATCTGGGAAACATGCACATTGCGAACTGGAGCGGTTTCATAGAGAGGGACAACTTTGGTCAGCATGCCACCCCTTTCTGCTTTAATAGCATTCTGCAATTTCTGCAGCAGTGAAGTATAATATACCCCGTTAATTATGGTGCCCTTTGCCAGAAAATCCATCAACACTAGTCCACGCTGGTCCCAAAAGATTATGAACATCACCTTGCCTGCTGTGGGTTGGACATGAGCCTTTTATGGAGTTGGTGAGTTAAAGTGCTTCCGTTGCTTCGACTACAATTTAGTCTCAAGATCATAGTGATGGACCCATGTTTGATCCTGTGTGATAAGTCTACCGTTTTCTTGGCACATTGCCAAAAGAGCCTGGGAGCAATTAACTCGTTCCTGCTTCTGAAAAGGGGATGATCATCCGTGGAATCCATCGTTCAAACACCTTCCGCATGCACAAATGGTCATGAATGCTTTTTATCACGGACCCTACACTTATCTTCACTTCTTGGGCTAGTTACTGAATAGTTATTCGGTCACCCTCCAAAATACCGGCTTCCACTTTATGGATGGTATCGTTCTCAATGGTGGAATGTATTCGTCTAGGAATAAGAATAGCTTTCGCTCATGTCTGACCACATTTGAACTGGCGATGCCAATGCTTGATTATGTCGTATGATAGTGCATCGTCACCATAAACTTCTTTCATCTCATCGAAAGTCTCTTTTGGTGCACAATCTTTCAAGTATAAGAACCCGATCAGTGATCAGCATTCAACTGCCTCCATTATAACACCTTATTCCACTTCAGCAGCCGTGATATACAAAAACAAATAAATACTAATGGAAAGATGCAATTTACTATGTGACATGTAGAGACATGTATGATTACACCTGTACAAGTGCCGTTTCCTGCAATAAACGGAAGTGGGTTAGGGAAAATGTTTAATGAACACGCCTCGTAAACAAATTTTGACGATTATAAGCCTGTCTATTTACTTTTGTCATGTCTGGTGTATATGAACATCTGCATTAGAATTATATACAAACTAGCTTGGGAAACTATTAAAAAATCTACATGTTTTAACATATTTCCCACAATAAACATTCAAACATTACATACCATTTTCATAATACGGATTTAATAGCTTTTAAAAATCTCCCATCGAATAACAAAATAACAATTTCCGATAGCACCATATCGTCTTAACACTTTGCGTGTTATGAAACAAGGGTAAACTAAATGTCTGAAGACAGGAATGGGCATTTAGGATAAAAACTTAAGCAAATACTTTAGACAGGCAGAGGTTAAGAACAATTGTCAGATGTTTCTTACCTCTTTCTTAACCTATGTTTCATTGTTTTCTATTTTAAGAGCCTATAGTAGATGTGATTTTCTATTTTAATCACAGATACTAGACTTTCTCACTTGCAAAGAGATAATCTAGAAATATTTTTGTTGGAGTTAATAAACGTTTTATATATTGCTAGCGTCTAACCTTACAGACTTGCTGTCTAATTATTTCACCCTAATATAGTGACTGTGTTGTCACATCCAAATTAATTTCATATCGAAGTGAACTTAATTTTTCACCGATATGAAATGCATTGTAGATAAATAAAATTCAGTTTCTAATGCATACAATGGTTTAAAAGAATCAGACATTTTTCTACAACACCAACAATAGGAAATCTTGTATTTCTGGCCTATAGCACTTAGCGATTAGTGTTAATTAGTTGAAAAAAATGTGATAACACACTGCCTAAATATCAATATTGAGAAATTGGCTTCTCAAAACCAGAAAGAAGAAAGCTAATTCGAAGACTACAGAGCCAAACTATCACTGGAACTGTATAAATCAATAAAAATTTCCAGATGTTTATCATTTAAAATATGTATGAGCATGTCTAGATATGCAACAATATGCATGAGAATACATACATAAAGCAAATCATATAAATCTACACATATACATACATACATACATACAAACATACATACATACATGCATACATATATATATATATATATACATACACAAACATACATACATGCATGCATACATACAAACCCTGTTGTTGATGCTGTAATTCCAATGAAGGAGTCTTGAATCTAGGTTAGAAACCAGTTCTTTCTATGTTAACTAGAAATATTGAAATA
>NC_068988.1:40270399-40270849 GCF_001194135.2 Octopus bimaculoides | reverse complement strand
GGTGTAGACAACAAAGAGATGTATTAGTATAACGCTCGGGAAGTGAAAAAGTTTTTAATGTTTCGAACCTACACTCTTGCACAGAAAGGAACACAGAAAGAAACAAGGAGAGAAAAAAAAGGAGAGAAAAAGGAGAGAAAAAAAATATATATATATATACATGTGAATTATGTATGTACGTAGGTATGTATATGTTAATATGTATATATATGTCTATGTGTGTATGTGTATATGTATGTATATGTATGTATAAATATATATATGTTTATACATACAAAAAATACATATGTAGACGTATGCATGTACAAACATACATACATACATACATACATACATAGATACATACATATCTATTACAAGTATAGGGTTATACCCGACATTATTGGGGTCCTGGGATATGTAACACACTGCCTAAATATCAATATTGAGAAATTGGCTTCTCAAAACCAG
>NC_068988.1:40269370-40270389 GCF_001194135.2 Octopus bimaculoides | reverse complement strand
TACATACATACATACATACATACATACATACATACATATACACATATATGAATACGTACGCTACGACACTAAGACGAAGTAGTAGTCGTCACAAAGGAAGAGCCCTTCATTTTAACGACCGAAGAAGGCGTGACAGAACCGCAGCTCAATCGAGAGTAATCTCATCGTGTTTTTCATCGATCATGGTATTGTCCATCGGGAATTCGTCTCACAGGGCCAGGCCGTCAATCGAGAATTGTATTGCGAGGTTTTGAAGCGTTTGGGGGACGGCATTCGATGAAAGTAACCGGATCTGTGGAGCATGAAGAACTGGATTCTTCACGGTGCAATGCATTCTGTCACCGAGTTCTCCTCACTTGTGTGTTTCTCGCGACAAACAATATAGTATCGTTTCTGAACCTGCCCTATTCACCATATTTACCACCTGCAGACTCCCATCCCTTCCTTAAGATGAAAATGCAGCTCAAAGGTCGCCGTTATAACACCGTTTCTAGATCCAGATCGAATCGCAGAAAATCTTCGACTAGCTTACGGAAAATGACTTACAGGCCGGATTCCAAATGTGGCAGGAACGTTGGTAAATAAGTTATTTTTTATTATGCATAACTAATCCAGCAACTTATCACGCCCATGCAAATTCATTTAAGGTGTTTTTAATTATTTATAATTAAATTTGTTTATACACATATACATATATATATGTAACATATGGTATATTGATAAACAGGTCAAATTCTAGCCATTTCTCTGCAGATTGAAAAAAAATGATGAGCAACCTTAATCGAATTTCGAACCTTATTACGTCCTCATCAGAGGCGTCCACATCACTTTGACAATCTCCAGAGAAACAGGCAGCCAAACTCTTTATATTCTCAACAAATGCAGCAGTTACTCTGTATACCTAAAGTATTTAACACTATAAATACCAGTGGCCTGTCAACGGGGACCCATACAAAATCAAGGTACGATTAAATAATAAACATGTAACACACACACACACACACATATATATATATATA
>NC_068988.1:40268314-40269112 GCF_001194135.2 Octopus bimaculoides | reverse complement strand
GAAGAAGAAGAAGAAGAAGAAGAAGAAGAAGAAGAAGAAGAAGAAGAAGAAGAAGAAGAAGAAGAAGAAGAAGAAGAAGAAGAAGAAGAAGAAGAAGATACTTTGTTAAAAAAAAAGGTGAGATGCAACGGAAGAATGAGCATTGAGGAATGAAAGAGCGAGCCGAAGTCAAAAAGAGGAGGAAGACTAAGAGAGGCAAACAGGAGAATAATTTTTTAAAAATTAAAGAAATACAATAAAGAAACAGAAATTCACACAGTTTGCTGAAGTTGTTTAAAATATATGCAAACAAACTTTGAGCTAAATGATATATCGAATGTCTACAGAATGCATTGAAATATATACATTTAGTTGCAATATATTTGCAGTGATTTAAAAGTAAATTAGCATTAGGCTGAGGCAGATTGAGTCGAATAGCATACTTTAGAAAATATCTGAGTGCATAAACAGGAAAGGGAACATAGAATGGCATGTAATTCCTTGATGTATTTCGCCAAATGTTTATACAGAAGAAGGAAAGTAATATGACATAGGCACAGGCTTGGTTGTATGACGAGTAGCTTGCTTCCCAACCGCATGTTTTCGGGTTCAGTGTGACTTCTTGGGCACATGAGTAACCGTCTTCTTCTATAACCACGTGTCGACCAAAGGTCTGAGAATGTGTTTTGTAAGCGGAGGCTGAAAGAAACCCGTCGTATACATACGTACACACATGCATATATACATATATATATATGTGTGTGTGTGTGTGTGTGTGCGTCTACACACACACACACACACACACACACACACATATAT
>NC_068988.1:40263894-40268176 GCF_001194135.2 Octopus bimaculoides | reverse complement strand
ATATATATATATATATATATATATATATATATATAAATATATGTGTGTATGTGTGTGTATATGTGCGTATATGTGTGTGTGTATGTGTGTGTGTGTCTATACATATATGTGTGTGTTGGTGTACGGACTCTCTGTTTTTATGCTTGCCCTCTGCTGCCACTTGGGAATCGGAGTTGTATTACTTACGTCCCCATAAACTCGTGGTTCGGCAAAAGAGAGCGATAGCATAAGTCCTTCGCTTTAAAGTATGTAATGGATCGGTTTATTCGACTAAAAACGTGCTTCGTAAATAGTCTGTAAATACGGAATAGTTTATTGCTCCTTGGTTTGAATGTAGACATTTTCTAACTAATTCAGAAATTTGACAAGCTTTAACTGGGACACATAATCGTGTTCTCTCTAAATGCCACGAAGCCATTAGCGCTTACAAAGCAAAGGTTCCGACAGATTTTGGCAACTAAGTAATCATGAAATTCACATAGGAGCAAACAATACTTGACAAAACCGTGCGTTTAACAAATTTGCTTTGAAACCAACCACGATCTGAGTTCGATGTAAATATGAGGTACACAGATAATAGGTAGTTTGTTTTGTAGTCTCTTGTTGATCAATACGTTTTACGTGGAATTTGGTACGCAAATTGTACGAAATCTCGTCGAGCGTCTATGTATGCATGTATGTATGTCTGTATTATGTATATATGTATGTATGCACACACACACACACACACGCGCACACACAGACACACTCACATATATATATATATCCATACATACATCCATCGGTGTTCCTATGAGCATATATGCATACAATTATGTGCTTTATCCTACAGAATTAGAGCAATTTAGCTCATATTTCTTAGCCCCATTTACTGATGATTATATTTTTCCTTCGTGATAACACATTGCGCATGGCTGTCTATGTGTGTGTGTGTGTGTGTGTGTGTGTGTGTGTGTGTGTGTGTGTGTGTGTGTGTGTGTGTGTGTGTGTGTGTGTGTGTGTGTGTGTGTGTACGTATATGTGACATAAAACTGAAGATTTTCTTCAATGTACTTTCATTAAAATTTTACAAGGGAAAGTCAGCAGCAATTTCCAAGTTGCACCTTACTCGCCTCCATCAGATTGCCATTCACACACATATGTACATCTGGTATGTGCGCGTGTGTGAGTGTGTGTGTGTGTGTGTGTGTGTGTGTATGTATGTGTGATCGTGCGTATGTTGAGCCTCTTTATGTCATTTTGCATAGCAGTTTGTCAATAAGAGAATTGATGAAATAAGTACAAAAACTGAAATAAATACTATGGCATACACGATGGATTAAAAACTTGTAAGTTATGTATGAACATGACAGCAGGGTTATATCTGAAACCACAAATTATAGAACAATGAAGAGTAATAGTTTTACAAGCAATAACACCTAAATAATTTCTTACGTTTCCATGTTGCCTGAATAGATTTGGACGTTTTCCTTTGGTTGGTAATCGTTGGCGTTAAACTTTTAAAACTCCCAAGTGTTCAGTGGAGATACGCAACGGTTTCCAAGTGCAGACGTGTGTTAGCGAATAGCTAATGTAAAGTAATATTGTCAGAGGATGACGAATATAGAAAGGGTGTGGGTGCGAACTGTTTTAGCTGTTCATTGAATCTTGCTATAAATGAAACACATTTTACATAAGTATGCAACGTTTTGTCTTTTTTTATTTACTACTTTTTGCTTTCAGGCTTTCATGAAAAAGCAGAGAATATAAAGGATCATAAAATATTGCATTCATTTTATTTTCTTTCACACAAGAGGAGAAAAAAGCTGCGCGTTATGTTGCATAATTTTATGATATTTATAGTTTATAGGTGAAAAAAATTGCTATTTCTTTACAAAAAATAATCTTGTTATGTTTAGTTGCAATACAAGTATTTAAGCTTTCTTGACCTTAATACATTCTCATTAAAGCAAACATATCTCCTATTGATTCATATGATTCTACATTGAGTAGAACTATGAGTCAGAACTTTTTGGCGAAAATTACCTCTGTTAGTTTTGTACCAAGGCGTTGTTCATGAGAACCATATGAATTTAAAATTATTCAGGCGATTACAAAGCAGCTTTGCCTCCACAATAGCGATGTTAGAGCACCAAATCCATTCTTTTGACTGGCCTCACTCGTCAGATTATGCCCATGCTGGAGCACCGTCTTCGATAATATCGTCCTCATAGCTTATTTTGTAACCTGGCATTTATGTTAATCAAATAGCTGTTACCTTAATACATAGATTGTTACAACTCATCATACCCTTTTATACCCGCATACACGAATGAAGACATACAAAGAACATATATATTTTTCTTACAAATCACCGGTCAGTTTCAACATATCAGGTTTTATTTCTAGTCCTGCACACGAAATCATCGAAATTTTCTTTCTCCCAGTGTATATCTGTGTGTATGTGTGTGTAAATGTATATTTATATGTATATGTGTGTGCGTGTGCATGCATGTATATATGTACTACAAATTTATATATAACAAGGCACTTCTCTTTATGTTGAAGATGCAGATTTATGTAGGGTATTTATTATTATTATTATTATCATTAATGATTTAATAATAGCATCTTCTTTATATTAGGAGTACATTGATGCCGTTCATAAATCCATTAATGATTCTATCTACGCAATTCCATCCACGGAGAGTGGTCAAGTCGAGGCTACAGTAGAATATACTTGCCAATGTAACGAGAAGATATATCGAATCCGGAACGATACGATTGCGGACGTAATTGCAATATCACCATTTTGGCAGCACTAGTAGTTATTATATCACTGAAACAAGTATTCCTTCATACCGGTTACTTTCCAAAATAAAAATAACTTATCTATAAACTACCTCAAATGAATATCTTTGAATTAAGGGCTGAGAATTTAAAGTTAATTTGCACCAACCTAAACTCAGATAGAATTCTACCTTCGATATAACGTTTGAAAGAATAGTGTCCGACTCTATGAGCTAGAAAGTTATAACCGTACGTAAATTTTAAATCAAATCCGAAAGTATTAATAATTATATAGCAGTTATTGACATCTAAGCATAATATTCAACACTGATGTTTAAACTAAATAGCATTTATATTTATATTCGTCTAATGTTTCTCCTTCCATAAACATTGGCAGAAAATAGAGCAACTTAAGTTATATTATACGTTTCTTGTTAACAAGAATGTGCAAGAGAAACAGCCAAAATATGAGAATGCGAGAATTAAGAAAAACTATTTAACCAGTGTATTATATCTATGTTTGTCTTATATGCAAGTTGAAAAGATTCTAGACAGACATTAAATAGATTACAGTATATTATTTTGTTATAAAGAAAACTACGAGTAAAGAAAATCAGTGTAAACATAGCTAATGACAGTAACACGATACCCTGAAAAACATGAGTTCACACGGAAACCATTGAAAGTAAGGTAAATAACTTATTCTCAGTGACTTCAATGCAAGAACTAATTTTATCTCAATATTCATTTCAAAAATGATACGTAATCTGGTAATGCAGCCAACGAAGGTGTAACTTAGTTGGTTAAACTCTTCGTGGTCTCACCAACTCTTAGAAAAAGTAGCGAAATCCTCTTCAAATCCTTTCATGCACATTTATGTTAGATCTAGGTCAACATAAGATGAAAAGGTCAGTGCTGGAATGCATCTAATCATAGGTCGTTCCCTTCAGGTTTCTTTTGACCTGTAGCTAATACAAATAGCATCAGCAGCAGCAGCAGCAACAACAACAACAACTACAACAATCACTGCTTCTACAACTAAGACACTCAGGCCTTATATTTGTAAAGAATTATGAAGACGAATAATATAAACAAAAAAAGTTCGATAGCTGTAATAATTTTCTTCAAATTCTTTATGATCTGATGTATCAGACAAGCAATGACGAGTTATATTCAACTACAATAAAATAAGACATTTCATATAAAGTTTCATTTATTATTATTATTATTATTATTATTATTATTATTATTATTATTATTATTATTATTGTTCAGTAGTTTTATTTTTATAACGTGCTTTCACTTCACTACCGAGCGCAGCTCTGTGCGCCTTGGGTATGTGCTGTGGTTTGCTGTGGTGCTCTTATGTTTACTGTATTGAAAGTGTTTGGCGTAGAATGTGTGCAGTGCCCAGTAGTGCAATTTTCTGTATGTTATATATATATTTGTAAGTCCTGGTGTTTTTGTTATGTATTTGTCTGAATATTTTTTTTTATACCTAAGGCACCTACTA
>NC_068988.1:40255533-40259968 GCF_001194135.2 Octopus bimaculoides | reverse complement strand
GTGTTTACGATCGCTGTGTGGGTAGTGGAGGTATCAAGTTAAAATACATCATTATATTTGTAAAAATAGAGATAAATTTCAATGAGTATTACTTACTCGGGTATAGTCCAACCCTTTGTCAGCTATTTTTTGTACATGGTGTTTGGGTTTGGAGATGGTCTGAATTTTGATGTAACACGTGTGTTTACAATCGCTGTTCGGGTAGTGGAGGTATCAAGTTAAAATACATCATTATATTTGGAAAAATAGAAATAAATTTCAATGAGTATTACTTACTCGGGTATAGTCCAACCCTTTGTCAGCTATTTTTTGGCTCCATGCGATGTCTTTATTTCCGATGTTTTTGGATAAGTTTCGGAGCAGTGATTTAACGTACTCACATGTTAAACTTCCCCGGTGTCTTCTCTGTTAAAACTTATTATTATTATTATTATTATTATTATTATTATTATTTTGGTGAATCTGATGATGATGAATACAACGACGTTGATGATGATGATGGTGATCATGATGATGATGATCACCATCATCATCATCATCATCATCGTGGTGATGATGATGTCAATGCAGTTTCAAATGCTGCTGACAAGGAGTCGACAATGATGACCATGATTATGCTACCACTGCTACTGCTTATCCTGTTGGTAGTACTGCATACACACACACACACACACACACATATATATATATATATACGTGCGTGTGTGTATTTTTCCTTAAAGTAAAGGCTATTTGCCAACATAATGTCACTGTCCTGGAGGGGACGATTGTTACTGTTTTTTAGCCCCATGAAGCATCGTCTCCAGCTGGCTATACTACACAATATCTGTGTCCTTATATTTTCGAACAGGAAGCTCAGAATTCCCATCTAACACAAAACAACATCTGTGGACCAGATTCTGGGTTATAGCCCTTTATCAAAGCAGAGTAGCTGCTTGGCTAGGTGGCGTTGCTGAATTCACCGTTCGAAAATATATAGTTTTCAAAGTAACACAGTCACTTATCTGATAAAATAGAAACATTATTATTTCTAAATATCTCAAAGAGAGATATTCAGTAACAGTTCCTTAAAGTAAAAGTTATTTGCCAACATAATGTTGCTGTCCTGAAAGGAACAATTGTTACTGCTGTTTAGCTCCAGGAAACATCGTTTACAGCTGGCTATACGACACAATATCTATGTCCTAATATTTTCAAACAGGGAGTCCAGCAACCCCATCCAGCACAAGACAACATCCATGGACCGGTTCCTGGGTTATAGCGCTTGCCGTGAATGATGGTGCTGGACTTCTTGTTCGAAAATATAAGAACACATATATTGTGTTGTATATCCAGCTGGAAACGACGTTTCATGGGGCTAAACAACAGTAACAATCGTCCTCTTCAGGACAGCCACGTTATGTTGGCAAATAGTCTTTACTTTAAAGAATTATTACTGAATATCTCTCTTTGAGATATGTACAAATAATGTTTCTATTTTTGTTTATTATTCCTTATAATCGCTAGAACATCTTAAAATCAGTTTGTCAGTCATTTAGTTATGTGTCGTATATCATAATCGTCGTGGAGGCGCAATGGCCCAGTGGTTTGGGCAGTGGACTCTCGGTCATAGGATCGCGGTTTCGATTCCCAGACCGGGCGTTGTGAGTGTTTATTGAGCGAAAACACCTAAAGCGCCACGAGGCTCCGGCAGGGGATGGTGGCGAACCCTGCTGTACTCTTCCACCACAACTTTCTCTCACTCTTATCCCTTGTTTCTGTCGTGCCTGTAATTCAAAGGGTCAGCCTTGTCACACTGTGTCGCGCTGAATATCCCCGAGAACTACGTTAAGGGTACACGAATCTGTGGAGTGCTCAGCCACTTGCACGTTAATTTCACGAGCAGGTTGTTCCGTTGATCGGATCAACTGGAACCCTCGACGTCGTAAGCGACGGAGTGCCAACAATCATAATCATCATCTTCAAGAGCATTGGATGCGTTCCAGTGTTCTATTCTGAGAATCGGTACAATTTCGCTAGAAATAAATTCATATCTTGAAAAGTTTTTCATAATGGATGCATTTCCTATCATATACTACGATGTACTGTGCAATCTTCACATATTTTGAAACTATCAATATTTGGAATGACTTCGTTCTCAAACTCCAAAACCAATAACAAATTTAGAAAAATACCTATTATGGAAACATTTTGAGTAAGAATCTCATCAGAGTAAACAGGACGAAAATCACATATGAGAAGTTTGAAATCGTATAACAGACTGAATCAATATATGTTTATGTTTGTAAGTGTGACCGTCAATAATTTAATTCTAAATAAATAAAATAAAATAAAATAGAAACTAATATAACGGTTATAAAATATGTGTGTATAGTTAAGAATACTAATTTAAGTATATTTCTGCGCGTTAGTATTTTAAAACAGAAACAATTCGAAATTTATCTAATGTAAAACAGTAAATATTGACTTTCAGTCCGAAACTGTCAATAAAATTACAACATGCACAAAAAAAAAAATCTTTTAGAAAAGTATCCTTTATCCCAACGATGCCGACACTAAGTAATATCATAATTAATTTTATAAATTATACTGTAGTCATTATTTATTATCCATATTAATGTGTACGGAAAGAATTCAATCAAAATTTACCTTTTTAAAAAAAAATAAAAGGAAATAAACTCATGTAAATATGTTAAATTCAAATTTATGATAAACGTAAACAAACAAACGAAGTTTGCTTTTAGAAGCGTTGAGATGTTTTAGAAAGTTAAAGAAGTGATTTTTAAATTCTCAATCGCAGGATAATGCTGATATAGCCTGAACAGGATAAACTACCCCTATTTTGCAGAAAAAAGTGTAGGTGGTTAGCTGTGGGACAAGTATCTACACGTTCGAAAGAAATAGAACTACCAACACATATTATAATATAAATTTACCAAACACATTCTTAAATAAACCACATTATTTACTATTTACACAAAAATTTAATCAGAGAAATATTCTTAACCCTCACCAGGCCGATACTAAATAATATTAAATTCTACTTCAATCACTTTTTTTTGTTATTTGTAAGTGATGTCAACGTAAAATAATTTAAAATAATTTATTAAAAAGTTACCTTTTTTTTCAGAGGAAAATAAACTTATATAAATTTATGTTCTTATATTATTTTCATGTATTTATAAGTTCGGAAAACCACCCCCAGAAGAACCGTAAATAAGATATTATTTTAATAAAATTTGCCATGATTCACTAGTTATAAGCCAATGGCAAATCTCTTTATATAAATACGATAAGCTTTACGATAAATTTATTCAATATATACTAAATTATATATTATTTTCTTTTACATATTTAAAGCGTAAGTCAATGCATTTGAGAGAAAATTATATTATACTATATTATATTATATACAATATAATATTATACGTTATTTGTGTTATATGAAATTAGAATAAATACAATTATTCATTTAAACATACAATCAAGTAAATAATTACTCGTTTTAAACATCCATTATATCAAAAATGTGCATCACGTGATAAGTATGGATAAACAAGACCTAAAAATATACAATACAGCTTTGTTTATCAAAAGTTTTTCCGCACATCTCCACAGTCCCTTCATTCTACCAGCCTGTTCATCAGTCACAATATTGTTCGACTCACAATGGTCCTGGAGGAATTGATTGAGGCAACTTGTGTACAGTTTGTACATAATATTTAGGCAAACAACGGGCCTGTAGTTTCCTGCCATTTCTGCGATTTCATTTTTGGCAACAAAATTTGTCCTTGCTGAAGCAAGCCAGCAGTATATCAGTCTGACCTTCCATAGTCCTTTTGAACATATATATCAACTGGTTTCTATAAAATGTCAGCCTTGTTGTACCAATATCCAATTATTAGATCCTTTACAGATGCATTCTCCTTCTGCAGTTTGCCTACTGCTATAGCGAAGGTTTCTCCATAAATTTTGTCTTTTACTGTTAGTGTTGGTACAGAATTATTTCTCAATTGTATTTAACAGGTTCCAAGGTTTTTATAGCCGGAAATGGCAGTGGGGATAAACTCCCACTAGGCAAATATTCTCGTAATGCCTGCATCTTAATTAACCTCTGATAACAAAGTGCAGCTCCTGGCCTACTCGACGGCTACAGAAGGGGCTTGAGCGGATAAGTGGTGACAAGAATCCAGTTCTGCAGTAGAAGAGGGACCTCGTCAACTTGAAAGACAGTCTGGCTAGGAGAAGACTATTCCGATATAAAACTCTTGGTAGCATGTGCTAGGTTTCACTAATTGCAATAGGTACCAACTTACTCTCGAGCAGAAGAAATACGCTCTCTCTCTCTCTCTCCTCTCTTTCTCCTTCTCTCTTAGAAGATTCAGTACAGTCAAAGCACTACGAGCTATAATCTAGGGAAGTTCTATGGTTTAAA
>NC_068988.1:40254086-40255523 GCF_001194135.2 Octopus bimaculoides | reverse complement strand
TCTCCTCTCTTTCTCCTTCTCTCTTAGAAGATTCAGTACAGTCAAAGCACTACGAGCTATAATCTAGGGAAGTTCTATGGTTTAAACTGGCATTTAGCATAAATAAAAAAAAAAGCGAAAAAGTATTGAGAACACTAGTGGAATATGTGTGAATGGGGGTGAGGCAACAGGTGCAATGACTGAAGAGAAAAATGTAATTAGTGAAAATATTATAAAAAAATGAATTACGGGATAATGACCTTGTAATTATATTAACGATAATGCTAGTGAGTTTTTATAGCACACATGAAAGAAAACTAAGCCGCTAAGAATATGCAGTTAAGCGTAGAAGTCAACAGATATTGAATATATATAAGATAAAAAGTAGAAGAAGAAAAAAAACAAACAAACAATATCAAAATAAAGTTATGGTAGAAAGAATAGAAATAACCCAGATGTCCATTGGGGAATGTCGAAGGAGAAAAGCTAGTGAGGTCTGAAATAGAGTAGCGAAAATCGTACGTATGCTTATATCAATGTCGTCGTCGACATTAAGTCGTATCCAGGTAGTTTAGCTATAACCATGTTGGTCGGTGAAAGGAGCAGAAAAACTCGTTGTTCAAGCCACAGGTGGCTTTCGCGTGGTTTTGTTTAAGATAGATCATGTATTGCGATCACAAGGACCACGTACCGGCCAACCGCCTTAGTCAAGCAATAAAGTGGTTGTTCCACATATTAATTATTGAATGACGATAGACGAAGAATCTTTTTGCGTAATTAATTCCATTGATTAAACTGTTCGGTTTGATAGCTCTCACTGAAGCTATAAGATGTACGTGCACTTAGCTTCATTTAGCTGAAATAGCTGTAAAGTTGACTACGTAATTCGTGCTACTTTTACTAAAGTGTATTTAGAAGCTGGTATTTAGTATCGCTTTACCTAATAGAAATCATTAGACACACAAACAGACACACACACAAATACGCACACACGCACACGAACGCACAGACCCACTCATACACACACATGCAAACATGCGCGGACGCACACACACACGCGTGCGCATACTGACTGATTCGTATACATATATCTGGGTGTGTATCAGTGTGTGAGCATTTGTGTGCGTGCGTGTGTGTGTTGCAGGGGGGGGGTATATATTTCTATATGTATAGAAATATATACTACATATATGAATACCAAACAAATAAGCTAACTACCCACACGCAAGAGTATAAAAGCAAATTAACCTCAAGGAAGCCACCCACGGATATCAGAAATAACATGCACTTCTCCAACATATTCTTCTCAATTCACGGTTGAAAACGGTCACTGTGTACTATTGAAAGCTACAGTTCCCAGCATAACTTATTACAGTAGATATTTATAATATTTTCTTTCTTTCTTTCTCTCTCTCCCTGGATGGGTGTGTATGTATGTATGTATGTATGTATCTATAT
>NC_068988.1:40248794-40253920 GCF_001194135.2 Octopus bimaculoides | reverse complement strand
TACATACATACATACATACATACATACATACATACATACATACATACATACATACATACATGCATACATATATATCTTCCATTTAATACCACTAACCCCCATACACCATTCACATTACAGATCTAGATCTACCCTAACTGCACCAAATCCAGAACTACTTACCTCCCTTACACATAATCTTTTTACTAAGGGACTAATAGACCTGACACCGTTCAGTATTTGGTGTGCATTCAAAGCAATGATTAGTAATATTACGATACCAGTATGCTTTTGAATCTCTTTAACAACTCACAATAATGATTTTTATTGTCTTTATTCCTACCTCAGTTCATCTAATTATATATATTCATCGTTACTTTTCATAAAAAAGCCTTTACTTTTTTTTTATTTCCAATGTGCATTTTCGCATACTTTTCTGCTTACTTTCCCCTTACATTTCCACGTGTAGTTTCTATTTTGTTTTTGGAACATATTCCTATTGTATTTCACTACACGTGAGATTGAATATGCCACAAACAACAAACTCTAGAGTTAAAACTCTCAACGAAGTGACTCGTAAGGAACTGAAAGAAATCAACACGAATTTGAGACTTTTAATTAGCAAGATTGATGAACTTACTCGATTTACACAAGAGGCAACAGAAAAAGAAGGGAAAGAACAATCCCTGGAACAGCTCAATCAACATCTGTCCGAATTATGCACCACTCTTCATTCTTTACCTCATAATAATTACTTAGATGAAAATCCATCTACAGATAATACACAAGATAGAACCCCCTCCACGCTTACACCATCAATTAAAAACCGCATTATACACATATGGAATGAAAAACTTAAAGCCAGAAAACTTTCCTTCTAGAACATGATCAAAAACAACCACAAGGCCGAAATTTATGAACGCTGATTAAATTCAACACCAATAATTCTGCCCCATAAATTCCAAATTAAACGTATTCCAAACGAACAGGACCAACAAAGACAATCAAGGGAGAAACTAACACTGGAAAAAATGAAGACAGAAATAGAACGCCTTAAGCTTATATCGCGAAGCAATAAACAAAAATTTAAAAACATAGATGAGGAAATCTACAACGAACTAAAGAAACATTCAGATGGTCAACGCTTGGAAAGTGTCTTTAAACTGTGGAAAACAGCTTGTGAAGCTGAAGGAAGAAGCTCCCTACAACGCTGGGAAAAACAAGCCAATTTCTTTATTAACTACGAAACACAGTTCAACATAGAATACGCATCGGATAACCCCTTCCTGAAGAAAAATAAACCAAAACCATACACAGAAATGAACCCACGCTTATCTAACACAAACCACAGACGATCTAGGGGACACAACTCCACCGATCTAGCCTCTCTTACATCCCAACATAACTTACAAACAACACTCAGGAATTCAGCCCACAATAGAAAATCTGGACGTAATCCTCATGGCATTCTACATACAAATCAAAGGTTCTATCGAAACCTCCAGACTAACCTAAACTACCTCCATCATCTCACAATAATTGGAAGAATTTACCTCCAAGACTTAACCCTCAACATGGTTACTTCAATCATTCAACAAGACACAACCTAACTAGACAGCATAACTTTTCCCTCCACCCACATTACAATATTAACAATAAATTTAACCCTAACCACATCAACCATAGACAATATAACAACCCTCAGTGCAACCATAATCTAGCCCGCTACACAGCCATTCCACCACCAACATACTACCACAGACACACTTTACACCCATTTTTTCCGCAGCAAACCAAATACAATACTTTCCACAACAATCCACCTACTACAACCATTTTTTAGACCTAAATCAGAGAAACAGAGATGTGAAATGGAACAAAATGTACAAGAACAATCGAAAATAATCAACTTCTCAAAGAAAATCCTAAGTGTTACACAAACTAAAATTCTAGCAAGAGGTTTAAAATTTACTCCAACCCCTCGCAAATTGAATCTATATGAAATTAAGGATAACACTATGGATTTCTGCCGAAAATTACGCCCCACGGAAGCACTTCACAACTACACCAGCGAAGATGAGTCTATAGTAAAAAACAAAAGGGAATACTGTTCTACAAAGGGCAGAAATAAAGCATTTGATGCTTTCTGTGAACACATTACCAGTTTTCCTTTTAATACCCTACAAAAACAACGAATTAAATCCAACCTTAATGTAAATGAATGGAAAGACCTAATTGAGTTAAAAAATTATATAAACCTCACCATTAAAGAAGCCGACAAAGGAAGTGCGGTAGTGGTGATGGACACAGAGTACTACAAAAAGTTAATACTTTCCATGTTGCAAAATGATATTTACTATGAGATGATAGTACAATACAACCCACAGAAGACTCTTAAAAACTTATCCTCTTTACTTCAAATACATGGAAAGGGCCTCACTAAACATGAAATTGACTATTTATCCAATTTTAAATATAGAGCTAGTCTATTCTATGGATTACTTAAAATACACAAAATCCACATATTTGTAAAGCTTGCAAAGTTTCTCCAAGCCTCTGCATAAATCCCCCCCCCCTACTGACCTCAAACCGAGACCCATCATTGCTGACTCTGCTTGTGAAACCCACCGTTTGAGCAACTTCCCCGACATCTTACTGAAACCGTTTCTAAAATATGTGAAAACTTCATCAGGGATGACTTAGATATGCTAAACTACCTCCCGAAGACAATAAGTGAAGGAACCCTGTTAGTATGCACGGTCCTTAATCTATTACACAACTCTACAGCCATATCCATAGGATCAACCAAATATTTTAAGCAACGATATGCCGCTCACCTCCATTCTTTCAGTTACGACATCTATAGTAAATCTACAACACTCGCCAACAGCATATATCATCTCAAAAATACAAATATACCCTATACTCTATCATGGTCCATACTGGACTCAGGGATTCCCTACCGAGGTCAACGCTCAACCTGCAATCTTTTCTGAAGGAAGCACTTCACATATTAAAGCACAACTCTCCACCACTGCTAAATAAACATAATGAGGCACTAAGCACATGCAACCGCCGCTTTTTTCACACATTCAGATTCTACCACAAATCCAAATTTGTAAACGACCACACAGTATATTTCCACAATACCCCTTAGGTAATCCTTATAAATCTACATTTTAACTTTTAAGCCCTAATTCCTCACTCATACTCGAATATCACAACCATTTAATTATATTCGTGTGTATATGCGTGCATGTGTAAGTGCGTGTATATGTACGTGTGTGTAAGCCTGTATGTATGTATGTATGTATGTATGTATATATGTGTGAACGTATGTATGTATGCAAGGTATGTATATCACAACCATCTAATTATATTCGTGTATATATACGTGCATGTGTATGTGCGTGTATATGTGTGTGTATGCATGTATGTATGTATATATGTGTGTATGTGTGAACTTATGTATGTATGCAAGGTATATATACCTGCATATACAGGGGCGATAATACATACAGATACACCTATATATGGGTGTGCATGTGTACATATACACATGAGTACGAGTTATATATGTAGATATCGATATGTATAATTATCTGTATAAATATATATATATATACATGTCTAATATATACATATGTATACATCTTATATATATTTTTCCTCTACTACTCAGCACTGACCTGTCTGACCACCTAATCTATATTCCTAAATTCTTCATTCCATACTACTACCCCTCTCTCTGCCCCATCACTTAGACTCTATCACTACTTAACTGACACTCCTTTACTTTTTATACCTCTCCTCTCTCTATCACCTCCATTCTATCTTTTTACACTATCACCCTCAACTCCTCATTCCTACTTTCAAATTATCTTCACTGATCACTAACTGGTACACTTTCCCTCTTTAGCTATCTCCTTGTTTTTCTTTTTTTCCTTTTTCTTTTTTTCCTTTTTCTTTCTTTTTTTTATTCATCTCGTCTTGTTTCTTCCCTTTTTCTTTTGTCTTCTTTTTTCTCTTTTCTTTATTCCTCTCTTCCTGTTTTCGACTTGACCTTACAAATACATTCCCTACTTTTAGGTCACTTAAATAAAACCCTTGATTCATTAGCACTGTGTACAAACTCTATACTTGGAATGACCAATTTTAGATACTACTGGATTTTACTAACAAGGTATTGGAATCTTATATGTATACCATTCCGCCTAAATAAATGGATCTACAAATGCAATATCCCTGCATATCTTATCGATTTGTATTCCTCCACTTCAGTCTCTATTTCGTATCTTATCTCAATTAACTATTGCTTAACCATTTTCACACACCGTCTCCGATGAAGGGATATAATAAATATCCTGGAAACAGCTGTAAGATCTTCTATTTATAAATGTTCTAAAATCTTCACAGACTTGTTTTTTTTTAATCGCATTCTGAATTTTAAATCAAGTTTTGTTGTATCATGATCAATTCGAGTAGGGAGTTCTTGTTGAGTGAGGTGTAGGTGGTTCTAGCCTTCGATGAATTTTGAAGCTAATGTTGAGGTCGTATGGGTAAAGCTGGTGGTATCTTCTCCACACCATGCAAATGATTTATCGCTTACCTCGGCACTGGAGAGAACAAGGTTTCAATGCATTAAGGCAATCCCAGTAATCGAGATCAGTTAGCAGTTGAATAGAATGTAACAATGCGAAATGAAACAGCATATTCAAGGATACGTCACACTGCACCAAGTGACCTAGACGAATCGAGCTAGTGGCATGATGATCATAAAGTTAATGCTTAACAATGAGTCGACGTGACATGTGTGTGTGTGTGTGTGTGTGCGTGTGCGTGGGTGTATGTGCTGGGTGTATATATTTCTATATGTATAGAAATATATACACCACATACATGAATACCCAAACAAATAAGCTAACTACCCACACGCAAGAGTATAAAAACAAATTATCCTCAAGGAAGCCACCCACGGATATCAGAAATAACCTGCACTTCTCCAACATATTCTTCTCAATTCACGATTGAAAACAGTCACTGTGAACTATTGAAAGCTACAGTTCCCAGCTTAACTTATTACAGTAGATATTTATATTTTCTTTCTTTCTTTCTTTCTTTCTTTCTCTCTCTCTCTCTCTCTCTCT
>NC_068988.1:40247033-40248578 GCF_001194135.2 Octopus bimaculoides | reverse complement strand
ATATAACTTAGATATCTTTCGACCAATGTTTGGTCCAGGCCATCTCTAACTTAATAGCACCAGCTGGTAGGGTTTTTAAATCAAGTTTTGTGGTGTCATGATCAATTCGAGTAGGGAGTTCTTGTCGAGTGAGTTGTATCCAGGTATAGGTGGCTTATCTGATACTCCTTGAAGAAATTTGTCCAGATTCCGTTTAAGGGTAATGGGATTCTTTTCCTCTTTGGTCTACTTCGGCACAACGTTAAACAGGACAGGCCCAGTTGAGGAACAGGGATTGTGTTGCAGTGTATTTGTGTGTTGTGATCCTGAACTGGGCAGGGGACGTGTGACCTGTGGTCCTAGCTAGACTTCGATGAATTTTGAAGCTAATGTTGAGGTGTGTGGGTAAAGCTGGGGCTATATTCTCCACATCATGCAAATGATTTATCGCTTACTCCGGCACTGGAGAGAACAAAGATTTAATGCTTTAAGGAGGACCCAGTAATCGAGATTAGTCATGCCCTTAATTCTTTTAGTGGCCTCTGGGATGATTCAGTTTTCGAGATGTTGTGTCTTTTTATGGGGAGACCACAGGGAACGGCATTATTCGAGGTGTCGACGTAAAAAGGAGGAGAAAAGAGGTTCTTAGGATCCATGAGCTCATCCTACGAGCTATATCAATCTTATTGTTGATGTGGACACTCCAGCTGAGATTGTTTTCAACAATTACTCCTAGGTGTCTGATATTCTTAGATGTGAATCGTTCTCCTGAAAGAAGAGAGTGTGGCTTTTCTAATATAGTCTTTCTTCCAAAATGCATCAGCTCAAATTTTCTCTCGTTTAGTTGCATTTCGTTTGTGTCTGCCCATTGACTAAAAGCATGTAGATCAGACTGGAGTTCAGTTCAGTCTCCTTTTTCATTCATTTATAATTTTCTGGAGCTTAAAATCATCACCGAATATTTTCACTTTGCTATGTTTTATGACGCTGGAAAGGTCGTGCATATAGATTATGAATAGGAGTGATGACTTTTGCTGGGCTTCAGTGGATTCCACCGATCACAACATGTTGTGTTCTGGTCTCCAGGAAATACTCAATCCAGTGTAGAAGTTTTCCACGGATACCAAAATTTGACAGTTGGATATTATAGTTGACACTGCTCAACACTTTGCTGAAGTCAAGAAAAATGACATCAGAGTTCGAATCTGATCCCAAGGCTTTAAAGATATCATCCGTGTAGTCTAAGGGCTGTATTAGACAGCCCCTGCCGCACCAAAAGCCATGGTGGTTTGAATATAGGAGATTGTGACTCTCCAGGAAGACAGCTTTCATTGATCTCACTACCCTCTCAAACACATTAATGATACGGGAGGCGAGTGAGACTGGGCGATAGTTTACAGCGAGGGATCTCTTTCCTTGTTTGAAAACCGGGATGTCAGATAGGAATAAGAGCTGTTTCGGTATATTTTCTGAGTCTAAAGAATTTCTCCAGAGGTTGGTTAGAGGTACTGTAAGTTGGAATCTACATTCCTTCAGGAGACTAACTGGAAATCTATCAGGGCCTAC
>NC_068988.1:40243763-40246933 GCF_001194135.2 Octopus bimaculoides | reverse complement strand
GATAAAGGAGGTTTACAAAAGTGGAAAAGTTCAAAAGTTTTTTATATATACTGTTATTCGTTTTAATCATTTGATTGTGGCCATGCTGGAGCACCGTTTTAGTCGAACAAACCGACCCAGGACTTATACTTTGTAAGTCTAGTACTCATACTATGTGTTCTCTATACTGCCGATACATATGCACACATATATAGGTAAGACCATACAAAACAAATCTACACACTCACACCACACGTATACATAAACTCATACATGCATGCATACATACATGTACACGCGCGCGCGCATATGTTTACGAACATAAAACGAGTGGAACGAGTTTTAACAGTGGTATGATTAGCTTAAAGTTTAAAAAAGGGGAGGAGTCTTTGTTTCTGGACACTTGTTCTGCGGCAAACAAAAAAGAGAACAGAATGAATGTGAAAAAAATAGAAGACAAAATATAGTGGAAAAGAAAAAACGTTTAGGATTCAGATAGGAATGCGGCTCTACAGGAATAAGTTAGGTTGTGGGGAGGAGTGTGTAAGTGCTTGTATGGTATGATATCTGTACTTTGAGTTAAGCTTAGGGTCCTGATGTTTGGAGTCTCTAGGTATGACCGCATTGTAGGTTACAATATGTTGGAAAGGTGAATGGCTAAGTAGGAAAAATTATGTAAAGCAGTACAGCTAGTGAGAAAAATGTGTAATAAATAAAAAGAGTGAAAAAAAAAAGAATATTGAAAACACTAGAGGCATGTGTGTGGATGGGGTGAGCCAACAACTGTAATGGCTGAAGAGTAAAAGGTAATTAGTGAGAATATTATATAAATGAATTATGGGAAAATAACCTAGTAATTGTATAAACGATAATACTGGTGAAATTCAGGAGTTTATATACCATACATGAAAGAAAATTAAGCCGCTAACAATATGCAGTTAAACGTAAAATTCAAATGATATTGAATAAATAAGATTAAAAAAATTAAAGAAAGAAAAAAAAAACAATATCGAAATAATGTTATTATAGAAAGGACAGAAATAGCCCAGATGTCCATTGGGGAATGTCGAAGGAGAAAAGCTAGTGAGGTCTGAAACAGGGTCGTGAAAATCGTATATATGCTTATATCAACGCCGTCGTTGACGTTAAGTCGAATCTAAGTAGGATCGTTGTAACCATTGATTGAGTCTACATTTTGATGGGTGAAAGGAGCGGAGAATTTTTTTTGCGTAATTAATTCCATTGATTAAACTGTTCGGTTTGATGGTTCTCACAGAAGCTAAAAAGATGCTGTACTTGCACTCAGCTTCATTTAGCTGAAACGGCTGTAAAGTTGACTACGTAACTTATGCTACTTTTACTAAAGCGTATTTAGAAGCTGGTATTTAGTATCGCTTTACCTAATGGAAATCATTACACACACAAACAGACACACACACAAACGCACATACCCACACACATATACAAACACAAAAACACATACAAACACACATACGCACAAGTGCACGGGCGCACACATACGCACAAGTGCACGGGCGCACACATACGCGTGCACACACAGGCAGATTCGTTTATACACAGGTGCGATTGTGGGTGTGCGTTTATGTGTGCATGTGTGTATGTATGCATTTATACTGGTATCTGTGTGTGCATTTATGTGTGCACGTGTGTCTGTGTGCGTTTATGTATGTATCTGTGTGTGCGTGTGACCGCGTGTGTATGATGTGTGTATGTGCTTGTGCAGCACCTGTGTGTTTATGAGTGTGTACTTGTGTGTGCATGTGTGTTTATTTGTGTATGTGCATGCTTTATGCGGGGGTGTTTGTGTGTTTGTGTGTGTGCGTGTGTGTGTCTACTATATCATGCACTTGATTTGCGAGTTCATTGAGGAAATAATTTGTAAAAATCCCTGTAACTAAAAGTTACTCAATTTTCAATTCACTACCAACCTTATATTTATCCTTTCTTACTATGTTCTTGTGTTTCTCGCATGCTTTGCCTATCCTTAACGTACCGGGTGAATCACAGAAAGTAAGTAAAATAATATAGACTAGCTTGAAAGCTGCAATCCGTGCGGACATTTATGCCAGCTTTTGCAGAGGGCTAAATGAGCCGGAGACTCGAAACTTAAATAAGCTACATAGCATGACTACAATACGTTTATAATGACTATATGACCCGATGGTGTTTGATCAGAGGTTAAGGACAGACAAGAGTTAATTCTGTAATGCAATCATTCCATCGTTCCAGTCCCAAGTTGAATCCCAACTGTTGGCCAATTTGTTCCAATGTTCTAACCTCAACGTAAAATTAACGAATATCATTTATCAAGCGAATGTCATTCATCTCCTACTTGAATTCTGAAGTATATCTGACAAACGCCAACCAGGATGGCGTGAATCATCCAGAATTTAGCTGCTAGAAATATCAACCCAAATCCTTTTAAATCAGATTTCAATGCTGGATGTTCAAGAACCAAATGAAAAGCAGATTTTCAATCACAGATCATTGTGATTTCAAAATGGTATAATATGTCTACATAGAGCAAATGTAGACTGAAAAACAGGGGTTCCACAGACAAAAATGAATTTCACTTTTAATCATTGTAAATTGAGGTAGGAAGTAAAACGTAGAATGACATCGCCTAAGCTTACTTTCCAATTTTATTTATACCGGCCAGGGGCGCCTTAAGGCAGGAGCACACTGCGAAAATTCCCAGAGGCACTCAGGATCTAGGGGCCCGAAAGTACATAGTGGCTTTTTATAAATAAAAGATACCATAAGGCTCAGTACACTCACTTGCTCGAGTGGCTAGAAAACCGCAAACACGGCCTTCATGCTCACACTACTTTTCTTACTCGAATGTGTGCGTCTACATTTCTTGCACATACTACACCATTACAACTTTCTATGATTTTGCATTTCGTTTCTTCACAGACAATATTCTTATACTCTTTTATTCTTTTCCTTGCTTCAGTCATTTCATTGCAGCCATGATGGAGCACTACCTTAAAGAGTTTTAGTCGAGGAAGTCGACGTTAGAACATAGTCTTTGTACGCCTAGTACTTGTTCTATTGTCTCTTATGCCGAACCGATAAGTTACGCGGACATAAATACACCAACATCGGTTGTCAAGCCATGACGGGGGACAAGCACACAGCCGCGAGCGCGCATGCACACACACACACAC
>NC_068988.1:40242278-40243008 GCF_001194135.2 Octopus bimaculoides | reverse complement strand
ATATATATATATATATATATATATATATATATATATATATATATATACTGTGTGTCTGTGTTCGTCCCCCTCGCCTTCCCTTGATAACCGATGTTTGTGAATTTACGTAAGTTTCGCTAAGAAACCGATAGAATAAATACTAGGCTTACAAAAAGTAAGTCCTGGAGTTTGAGTTATTAGACTAACAGTGGTACTCCAACATGGCCGCCTTCAAATGACTGAAACAAGTAAAAGAATAGAACACGTTTATAGCCGTTCATGTAGGCTAAGGAAGAGATTGCAACGAATTCACGCACACACATGCACACACAGACACAGGCACCACACCACACACGCACCACACCACACAGACACCACACCACACAGGCACCTCACCACACAGGCACCACACCACACAGGCACCACACCACACAGGCACCACACACATATGTATGTATGTATGTATGTATGTATGTATGTACGTATGTATGCCTGTATGCATGCATTTATATACATATACTCTTTTACTCTTTTAATTGTTTTAGTCATTTGACTTTGACCATGCTGGAGCACCGCCTTTAGTCGAGCAAATCGACCCCAGGATTTATTCTTTGGAAACCTTGTACTTATTCTATCGGTCTCTTATGCCGAACTGGTAAGTTACCAGGACGTAAACATACCAGCATCGGTTGTCAAGCGATGTTTGGGGGACAAACACAGACACACACACACACACACACACACACACACA
>NC_068988.1:40239365-40241639 GCF_001194135.2 Octopus bimaculoides | reverse complement strand
TATATATATATACTTTAGTACTAAAATTGCAACGACATCACAAATGTGCTACACAGATTTTCACATTCCCGTTCGTCGAACAGTTTTCATTCAGACAGTTTTGATTCTCGACCAAAGAACAGTAACGTGAAACTTTGAGTAACAGTTTTTGTGATGTCTTTGCACCTTTATTAATAAAGCATATTACTCAACCTTCGGTTTTCGAGTACTATTTTCTCTACTATGGTTCACATTTATGTGCTTACCCTGGTGTATATATATATTGCTCAGGAACTGCATTACCTAAAATATATTCCTTAAACGACAGGGTGTAGTGTGAGTGAGATGTACCAGTTGTTTTCAGCAAAGAGATGATCAAGTAAAGCTCTCTTTTGAAAGGTGAGATTTGCATGTATTCATTTATGCCACACGTATTTTGTAAAGCAGCTACACATTAGCATGCTACTCTCTCTCTTTCTCTCTCTCTCCCTTTCTCCTCTCTCACTTTCTCTTTCTCTCTCACACTCTTTCTCACACTCTCCTTCTTTTCTCCTTTAGTTCATGCTTTCTGAGTGGTGGTCGGTTTTGAGGTAGTATGACGTATGAATATTTTATGAGAAGTTTTTAGGTTACATAAAGCTATATCACAATAATATTTATTTTCTAAGGAATGCGATTACATACAAATTGCATTGGCTTGAACGTTAATTGTTGTGTGATAAGAGTTCAACATTTTATTGACTGACAATGTTTTACTCGTCTTTTTATAATGTTAATTTGGGACCAAATATATATATATGTATGTGTGTATGTGTGTGTGTATGTGTGTGTGTATTTAAATACATATATATATATATATATACATATATATACACACACACCAACACACACACCAGCACACACATCAACACACACACACACACACACACACACACGCACACACACACAAACACACACACAAGCACTTACATACGTACGTGCTAGAATCAACACTCCGAGTTGAGTTACTTTGTTGCTTCTGTTAAATGTTAATGAAAATATACGTACATACACTCACATTTTTGGCTTATACTTTTCCTGTCTGCAGCAATATAACTATACATAAAACATACATACATACATACGTACATACATACATACATACATACATACATGCATGCATGCATACATACATACATACATACATACATACATACATACATACATACATACATACATACAATGTAACCTCGTGGATATCGGTGGCGATTTTTTCCTCCTCCGTTTTTCCCTTCTTTGAACTTTCTTTTTCTCCGACGAAGAGCTCCACTCGAAACGTCAATTTCTCTTTCTTTCCTTTCCCGAGCGTCTAGTAATACAATCTGTATCACATCCTCACGTTGTTTTTTTTTGTTTTTGATTTTTTGTCTTTTTCCTTTTTTGAACCACTACATACATACATACATACATATATACATGCATACATACATACAGGAACAGGAAATATCAAACAAGTACCTGATGCATAAAAGGCATAAAAATGCAGGAAAAGCTTTAAACGATGCAAAATTTGTAGAGTTATTAGTGAAGATATCACCCACATCATAAACGGTATTATCTATTGATGAGACATGACGTTGTAGCTAGGACACTCTATAATGAAATCCGTCGGCCGGATAATCCCGAAGACAAAGAAATAAAACCTCATAGTATTCAGAACTCTCTACATTCAATAAAACAGTGGCCTACAATGTGGTTGTAGTGCGAGTACTCACATCAATATTTGGACTGCTTAATTGTATGTTTGATGTGATCTGAGTCATTGATGCGAAAATCCGGCAAATGTTAACCAGTACAATTAAGTTCCACATAAAAAGTGACCTAAGCCGTCTCTATCTAAAACATCAAGCCAGAATGCCTTTGAATGTCGTATCATATCATTTCGGCACGATATTTCAACCACCAAGTGTCGCAGTAGCGACCATCGGCCGTTTGAGCAGTCACCACTGACGATGCCTACGGTACGGGTGAAACTAGGCCTAGTCTAGTAATCCTAGGCACAGTCATGGGCCGGTCAACTCACCTGTTAGTATATGTATATAGCATGGTAATATGCCGAACATTGGTTGTCAAGCGGTGGTGGGTGACAATCACAGACATAAAGACACATACACATAGATACACACACACATGGCCCGAGCTGTTGCTGAAGATACCATATTTTTGCGAAGGAAGTTTCTTATCACACAGCCACTCTTGCACCTATATATATATATATATATATATATATATATATATATATATATATATATATAT
>NC_068988.1:40238712-40239122 GCF_001194135.2 Octopus bimaculoides | reverse complement strand
GTATATATATATATACTAGTATTATAACCCGATTTCATTCGGGTCCACACGGGCCATATTTTAAAGATGACGTATTTTCTCCTAAAGGCCACGCCTTTCAATTGAGCAAACTCAAAGTTGTCATGCAAACTTCCCACCACTTTTAACATTGCTGTGCAAATTTTCAGGTCAATCCGACCACATTTACTAACACTTTTGCCTGCAGAACTGCTTCTGAGAAAACGTCCACCCTTTTCACAGTATATAGTAGGTATATATTCTACTACTACTACTACTACTACTACTACTACTACTACTTCTACTACTACTACTACTACTACTACTACTACTACTACTACTACTACTACTACTACTACTATTATAATGCATTTAAGACAATCCCAACTGTTATACATTCATACAATCTCTTT
>NC_068988.1:40235073-40237537 GCF_001194135.2 Octopus bimaculoides | reverse complement strand
TATATACATATATACATATGTGTGTGTGTGTGTGTGTATTTAAATTTATTTATTTATTTATATATTTTATATAACATATATAATATACTATATCATATACATTTAAACATGTTCGCATATAATTTATGTAAATGATTATGTATGTATGTAGGTATGTACAGGGTACAGATAGTAAAACGGTAGAAGAATTAAATATTTATGCACTTACGGACGCAACAAGAGAGGTGATTTTATGTTGTTTCTCAATCTGCTAAACATAGTGGCTAAATATTCCTTATATAATACAATGCTTTCTGAGGAAAAATGTCACATCATATGGTCATGTGTTTCTCCTATGAAAGAAACGGTATGATCAGGTTTGTAATGGCTTCTATCATACCACCTCTCGATCAGTTTAGGCCTACGGTTAAATAACCACAGCAAAACGCAGCCTCGTATAAATATTACATAGCAGTCTAACCTCCTCAATATTCTCCACACTCGTATTTGCAAATACTATTATCCTACGTCAGTAAATTTGAACTTGTTTCGTAAAATTATAATTTTGAAACTATCTAAACAACAATAAACTACATACGAACAAATTGCTACACATGACAGCGCATGAATAACTGTGCTACAAAACTTGATATTAGAAGAAATACAACATCAGATGCAAATTCGTTGGAGCGGCAATCATTTTCTTTAGAAAACTAAGCCACATGGAGTAACGGCTACGTAAAGTACAGTCTGATCGCAAGAATATTTATATCTTCTCCGAATACATCTTCAATACTGTCAGAAGTAAATGTTTTTTGCAGCACAATCATAGATAAAAACTTATATACATGCAAAAATATTTTCAACAGTTGTCTTTCTGAGATGGTTTAATTGGATATCTATAATGATAAAAGCAGTAGACAACTAGACACTAAAGCATTGTAACTGTTTTTGCTTTATCTTTCTCTGGCAAAACCAGCTCGATTACGAGTACACTGTTTCAATTTCTAGCTCCAATCGTCTTCTTGACGTTATCAGGCTTGTTGTTAAATAAAACAATAACAAACAGTGTACAAGAGAATATATTTTCAAACTGCAAACCTGAGTTTGCAGCATGCTACTCAGATAATGATATATGGGAATCTAATAAGACACATACCAATATATCTAAAATAACATATACGCGGGCTACATTCGTTTGTTCGGCCGACTAAAAATCCTTATTCTTGTCTGTCCTCGGTCCGTTATCCTTCGTTACACAAAAAACAAAATATGAGCGAATTTCATTCATTGATATTCGTCACCTTAGTGTCTATCACATAATCTGTCCAGCAATCATCTCATAAATTTCATAACTATTTTCGATGGAAATTTGAGACTAGTAAGAAATTTACGATTACTAATTCTGTCAGATTTTGTCGTGTTTTCTTAGTATAAATAGACAGTACAAAATACCCATAACGTGGAAAAATTATTGCATTTAAAATTCAGCAAAAGACCGACCATAGAAACATTAAAAAGAAATGTATCATTCTTCGATGTCACAAAATATTCATGAACGATTCATCATTCAATTGTACAATTCACTATTTCCTCACTGGAATTTTCATAACATATTGTGACCACTGCAGCATTAATATCTATAGTACTAACACAAACATATACAGTAGCTTCAACAACATCAAAATCTTACTGATACCAGTTAACAGCTCCTATTGACAACAGTAAAGAATTCAACTCCTTTAACCCTTTAAGGAATGTTCAAGAAACAACACATTCTTTGGGTTTCTAAATTCTCTTTTACACTGAGAATTATTTGATGGTATAAACAGTACATGTATACATGTGGTTCCAAAATTTACCAAATGAAGTGACACATGTATACGCCATTGATAATTATCTGTAGAAGGAAAAAACATGCATTATTGTCTATAATTTTCCCTTTCAAAGTTTATATTAATTGAATCAAACAAACATATAATACTCATTTCCTTCGGCAACACAAAGTCATAGACATAGAAAAGAAATGAAAAAGTTCATTCTGACCTCCTTCCGTATAACATAGTCGTATCCCTTTCAAATAGTAACAGTATATTTCGTTCGTAGTTATGTGCAATAAAAGCTTAGAAAACAGTAGCTCCTCATAGGAACACAGTAAATTTATATCCGTGTCATGTAACACAGCTAAACTGTTTTAAGGTGTGTTATTCAACCGAGTTAACAATTACTAAGCGATGGACGGATGTCCAATATCCTATTTTACAAGTGTATAATATCATTAGCCCTTATAGTGTCTGTAATAAACACTGTAGTGAAAATCGTACAGGTGTTAATCTGAAAATTTAACAATCTTTTTTAAAACACTTTTACTTACTAACATCTTTTTTTTATTTAGTGTGTGTGTTGCCCATATATATATACACTTAAGACTTAGTTGTGGGTTGGGAGTTTGATCGGCAGAGGTCATTATTATTATTTATTTATT
>NC_068988.1:40220553-40232826 GCF_001194135.2 Octopus bimaculoides | reverse complement strand
CATCATCTACTGCCCAATCTGATAGAATTCTAGCAGAACTGTGTAGCAACAGATCGCCAGCAATTGCTTCATCACAAATTGCCGTCCTAGCTCCCGCGAAAAGGAATTACCCTGCTATGTATAATCAAGGCAGCGCAAAAAGTTGTTTTGCACAAGCATTTGTATAGCCAATTAGACGGATGAAATTTACGTATGCTTAATAATGTTACACAAAACAGCCTTCAGACTTTCCCTATTAATTTCGTCTTTTGAATTATGAACATATTTACATCATAAGGGTTTTTTCATTGTAAGGCTTTCTTTTTTAGTTGATTTTCACCTAGCAAGACTTATCGTAGATGGCGTAATAAGTCACACCCGGACAACGTCGGGTTATACTGCTAGTAGGTTATAAAAAATAATAGTACTACAGAATTAGTTCGTAGAATAAATAGTATAATACAAAAATTAGTTATAAATTACAGTAAAATCTACCTATAACAAGAAATACACTGCAACATTTGCTTGAATTATTTCCAAGCCTTCACATTTTTAGTCTTGATCCAATGCCTATTTTTTACATAATGATTTTGCCTACCATATAGACTATTCTACTTTGCATATAATTTTTGCTATATTGGTACTTCAGGTTCTCATTTTTTAAATATTCTAGTGTGTCCAAATTTTAACAAAATGGTGGTGCCTTTTTTTTTTAGTTATAATGTTACTTTGAAAATTAAAATAATTTTTAATATTCAAATTTTATCCTTAGCTGCAATAGTTTAAGTAAACATTTTCTTGTTCTGTACCTTAACAGATATAATAAGCTGTCTTGAACTTTTCCAAGTGTAATAACTTGTCCTGTAATTTTCCAGGTTTATAATCTTAAGAATATTATTCCTTTTGCTCGCATTTTCCCATGTAGTCCATATGTTTCCAGGCTATGCTATTATGCTAATTAATAATGTGTCAAATGTGTTACTTAGAGGTGACATTGAATATTTTTTCTTACCGCAATGACGCTGGTGACATATATAAAAATGTCCCCTTATAGAACTCTATTCTTTAAAAACTATAGAACTATATTATCGCCCTCTTTTTGAGAAGCAAACACGCATAATTTTTTTTTTCTTTTAAAACGGCATTGCATGAGATTGATACCATGAAGTTCCTCGAATTGATTACTCTCATTTCAGTTTAATTAAGATATAGTTTTTTTTTTCAAAATAAAAAATTAATTATACTTAAAGCCAATATTTTGTTTTATATTTTTTCCTGATATTTTACCCCACAATTTTTTTGATATAAATATTTCTTGCATGGGAACAAAACCATGAAATTCTTCATGCTGTCTTCCTTCATTGAAGCTAGATGAATATATTTTGCCTTTAAAATAAAAACGTTATCTAGATCTAAACTTGATTGGAGGCCTTACTTACTTTGCTATAATGTTGCTACAAAGTTTGATATAAACCTTTTACTACTGGATCAAATATCAATTTTTTAATGCCAAAATGTAGCTAGGGACCAGTCCTTTTCAAAGATGTTAACAATTTTTAATTTGTTTAAGAATTGAATTCGGGAAAGCTCTGAGATTTTCTGCATGTGAGTAAATTCTGGCTTTAAAAATATTATTCAATTATTACCGTAGTTGAAAAAGCAGAGCGTCGTCTACATCCGCTGCGTTCCCTCGCCAGATGATCAACAAAGAATATTTGTGGAGGTTTGCGGTGTTCAGATGGATATTTCATCGCTAAATGCCAGAGTTCTCCCACTCCGCCCCTTGCGTGAGTGGAACTAAGCTTCAGAGCGCAATTCCATTCTGGTAAGCAAATACTTGAATGATATGAACATCAAATCTGTCACTCATGAACACTTCTAATCCAGACAGTGCTCCCTCTCACTTTTGATCGTTTCTTAAGCTAAAGAAAAAATTCGTGTGCAGTCGGTTTGAAGACATTTAGAAGATAAAGGAGGCTGTTATAGCTACCTGAATACCTTCCCTTCAACGTGTCTTTCCTTTCGTTTGTCACTGACCACACTGGGTATAAACCTTGTACAAATTTTGCACATGTTCATATCTTCATGAATAATTCTGTGTATAGTTGCCACACCAACTCTAATCTATGTGTTTATTATCTTTATACACATACAGCGGCGTTCATCAAATGAATTGTAAATTTTCTCACGCAGCTCAGATATTCTGACAAACCACTCCCTCTAATACGCGCGCGTATGAGTATGTTTCGCCCATTCCTATTTAAATCACTTTATGAAAAGTTCTGAACTACCCTACTCAATGAAAATAATTAGATGGTAATTTGTATCATATATAATAGTATGTGAATAATATAATTGAGGTCTTAAATGCAAGCAGATATGATCCAATGGAAAATTACTTGTAAAAATTATTTACATGTAATCATGTTTAAAAAAAGTGTGAGTACACAACGGAAAATTTCTCTCTAGATATAAAAAAATGATGTGATGGTTAAGCTTTAATATATTTGATCATTGTATTCCCCATAGGTTAAAATTTATCGGCAAATGAAACACATATATTGATGAATTTTATATCAGACGCTATATGTGAATTATAGAATTGAGGTTGCTGGAAATGTTTTGGTTATAACTTTACTCAATCAGAGGTTACCTAGGGCTAAACAACAGCAATAGCATGGACACATAAACAATTATTCTGTTGAAGAATGCAAAATATTTATCTTGAAGCCCTTGTGCTAGAGGCATTTCGTTGCAATTGTGATATCTCTAATTTTCTTACCACATCAACAAATCTCATTTATTCTAACAAGCATATTGAAAAGTTTCTTTGAAGCTTAACCAGTCTTAAACATGAGATAATTCTGGTCATGGATTTTTCATATACAACAGAAAATGCTGCACTTAATATCGATTCAACGTGATCGATTGATATGTTAGAAATTATTGTTAAAGTTTTTTCCAACAGGAAACACGTTTTGTGTAATGTCGAAATATGTCTCGATATAACTTATACCTTAATTAATGATGCAAGTGTGTGTATAGTTGCCACACCAATCACTGTCCACTTCAAATAATTCCGGTAAAAATGATCGCACACACTCTCTCTCTCTCTCTCTCTCTCTCTCTCTCTCTTTCTCTCTCTCTCTCTCTCTCCCTCTCTCTCTCTCTCTCTCTCTCTCCCCCCCTCTCTCTCTCTTTCTCTCTCTCGCTCTCTTTTCTTTTTTAACTGACATCTTATGTATTCTATATAGTCTTCATGGCTATATAATCTATATTTATTTTGAAAACTATCATCTGCGCACGAATGTGGTCGTTTACGTGTGTGTGTGCGCGCGGGTACGCGAGGGCGTATGTGTGTGTGTTTATGGACGTGTGTATCTACATGTGTTTGTGTCTGTGTACGTGTGCGTGTGTGCATGTGCGTGTGTACCTATATGCTGTGATTCTGAATTGGGCAGGGGATGTATGGCTCGTGGTTCCAGCCTTAGATGAACCTTGAAACTAATGTTCAGGTCGTTTGGGCAATGCTGGCGGTATATTTTCTACATCGTACAAATGATGTACCCCTCGCGGGTACATCAATTAATTTACATAACTGTCGATTACGTAAGACCTGTGTTTATTATGGAATTAATAATTGCATTATGATTACCGAAGCCAGAAATTATATTTATCCTTACATTCCAATAGATTGAATGTTCATTATATGCTAAGATAGCAATATGCATTTTGTGTGTGTGTTAGCATATTCGCCTTTAAGCTTAATTGTCGTATGTGTCTTCTTTCAGTATGTGCTCCAAGTTATTTGTCTTTGGACTTGTGTTCGAAAAATAGACAAAATTTACAATTTTACGACAGCAGGGCCCCGGCTAGCTGCCCTCTTGGAGAATTTAGGTCAAATGCTACCATGCCCCAAGGTAATTAATATTCGTTTTTAGAGTCTGGATACTGTTTTACACAATAACAACTGGTCGAAGGAAAAACTATTCAATATATATATCTATATTAAAGAGTTGACGGCATGTGGAATTTCGTTATGCAAACATAATATATGCAGCTAGCCACTCTCATGCTTTCGTCAAACTTTAAATTTTGGCTAATTTAATTACAGAGCCCCAAAGACAAACGACTTGACCCATATATCAAAATGTTACTGAAACCAGTTACCAACTTCTATTGACATCGGTAAAGCATTCAACTCTTTTCTTCCTTACTCAATCACAAAATGGTCACTGTTTCCTCAAGAAATAACATATATTTTGGGTTTCTAAACCCTCTTCTACACTGACAATTATTTCAGGGTATAAGCAAACAGTACATGTATACGTGTAGTTGCAAAATTTACTAAATGAAGTGGCACATGTATACGTCTACCTACCTAGTAACATAAATCTTTACGTATATCACATTGCCTTTTTACCAGAAAACATAGACAAATATTATTAGAATTATACCATATACGTGATTCAAAAACTGCTCTGATCTTGCTTGATGCACCTGAACAACAGATTTAATATTAGTGTTGTGTCGACGACCCCAGACAATGAAGTAGGCTAACCCAATAGGTAGATATAGAGGGAGAAGTGTAGACGTCGGGTAGATGAGTAGAGGTCATCCAAACGTGCAATATAACAGTGGCGACGAGGTTTCGAATAGTACCGAAATTGAATAATTACTGAAAGCAGTTGTAAAACAACAAGTGCAGCAGCACCAACAACTACAGAAGTTAACAGAATTGTTACTGCAGGCGAGAAATATGACAGAATCATTTTCAGCAGATGATATTGCAAATTCCATCAAAGAATTTCACTACAATCCGGATGAAGGAACTACTTTTGCTGCATATTACAGACGATACGAAGACATATTCCGAGAGGAATGCAAGGGATGGTCTAGTGAAAGGAAGGTATGGCTCCTTTTGCGAAAGCTTGCCCCTCCGGAACACGAAAGTTTTTGTAACTTTATTTTGCCGAGAAAGTCCGCGGAATTGTGTTTTGATGAAACGATAAATATTTTGACTAATATATTTAGTTCGCAGTTTAACATTCGATGCAAATGTTTACATAGAAAAAAAAAAAACGAGTCCGATGATTTTGTAATATATGCCGGTATGGTTAATAAGGCTTGCGAAAGGTTTAAACTGGAAGATTTAATACCAGATATGTTCAACCTTTTGCGACGTTAAATCGAGTTGAGAAGGAATTACAAAGATTGGAAGACATGGAGGTAATTGAAAAAGACTACTCTGAGTGGGCAGCCCCTATGGTATACATAAAAAAAGAAGAACAACAAGGTAAGAGTATGAGCGAACTTCTCAACTGTTCTTGATGATTGTTTAAAAAATTACAATTATCCGCTTCCAAACCCAGAAGAAATATCTGGGAACAAGGAAGTATAACTGGACGTCTGGGTAACGTCATTTACATGGTAAAAGGACCAAAATATGAACACAGAAGGTATTTAAACCAATTAAAAAAAATATACCAAAAACCAAGAGAGGCGAGAAGAACCGATGGATTTATGGTATGATTTGTTCGAGGTCCCAGAACCACAAGCAAAAGCAGAACCGACATGTAGGTCGAACAGGAAGAGAAAACCTACAGAAATGATAGAAATTAACGCTAAGAGAAAAAGATATACCAGTTTCTCACCGAGGAAAAAAAAAATTGATAAATTCGAATTTAAAAAACTCCAAAGGGGGAGGTATTGTGTCGACGCCCCCAGACGATGAAGTAGGCTAGCCCAATACGTATATATAGAAGGAGAAGTCTAGTCGTCGGGGTAGTTCAGTAGAGGTTATCCGTACGTGCGATATAGCAATAAGCTAATATCAAATCTTTTCATTGATCATTATCTGTAGAAGAAAAAAACATGAACGAGTGTCTATTATTTTCCCTTTCAAAAGTTTATATTAATAAGATCAAACAAATATATACTACATATTTCCTTCGACAACATAAAATCATAGACGTGGAAAATAAAATGAAAAAAATCACTCTGACCTTTTTCCGTACAACATAGTCGTATCCCATTCAGATAGTAACAGTCTGTTTCGTACGTAGCCTTGTTTAATGAGAGTTTAGAAAACCGTAACTCCTCAGTTTATATCCGGGACATGTAACACACCTTTATTGACGTGTATTCAACCGCGTTAACAAATACTAATCACTAGCCGGATGTACAGTATCATATTTGTGAAGTCCTTGATATCATTATCTGTCATAATATCTATCACAGAGAAATCGTAGTCAAAACGACCGTCTAAATGAATGCGTTTGCCTATGCATCTGTGCATTCATTGTCAGCTGAGCATTCTATCCATTATTTCATCTCTCGCTTACAATCTTTCGTCATTTCAGTTTTGTGTCTTCTGCACCCCAGGCACACACACACACACACACACACACACACACACACACACACACACACACACACACACATGCGCCCACACATATGGAATGGTGGACTGATGCATAGTGCTGTTGCAGGTTCCACTCACCCAAGGGTAAGAGCTCTGACATTTAGCAACGAAATCTCTTCTCGAACACCGTCAGAAACCTTCACAAATAATGAATAAGTAATGAGTAAGTAATGCGCAAGACCACCGGGAAATTAATGATGATTCCATTTTTTTTTCTGAAAGCAAGAACACCGTCTACATCTGCTGCATTCCCTCTCGCCAGATGATCAATAAAGAATATTTGTGGAGGCTATTCTGTCTCTAAATGCCAGAGTTCCCACCAGTGTGTGAGCGGCCCCTGCATCAGGAACATGCTTCAGAGCGCGATTCCACTTTGTTAACCAAATACTTGAGTGAGGTGAGCATTAAAACTGTCATTCATCAACACTTCTATCCAGACCTTGCTCCCTCTCACTTTTAGTTGTTTCTTAAGCAGTCAGTTTGAAGACGTTTAGAAGCTGAAGGGGGCTGTTACAGTTACTCGGTATACCTTTACTTTGGATGACATCCACAAGGGTTCAACTATATCCTAGCTCTCGTAAAATTGTCTTTCCATCTATCCAACAGTGAACCCACACCTCCAGTCAAAAACTGCTCCCTAAGCAGGAAATTTCTTCATTATTAGCCATGTTGAACCTGAAAAAAGAGATTAAAAATTTTTTCTAGCCATTACTCAATACCATCCAATGCTATTACCCCAGTACACCAACTCCCCACTTTGTTGTCACCAACGCACAATCAGAAGAAAAGACCCCTACAACAGTAAAACCGCGCCACTACGCTAGCATCTACATTTCTATTCAATGCACAATGTGTCAGTCCCTCCATCAATGATCAAAAATGGAAGACCCACACCACATCCCTTTCTTTAATTCTTACTGAGACCCACCATGACAACTCCCACTTGAAAGCCTAAATATATATATATATATATTCCACATTGTCATTTACTTTAATGAATATTTCCATGTAGCCCTGGGTCTAAAAATCAGAATACTGATGTGGCTAGCTGGGATGGAAAATTCCTCTCTTGGGCTTTTTGACTACACCCACTTTTATAACCTGGGGTAGAATGTTAGGAGTATGGAAAATTCAAACACCTCTAACGTTGCAACTCTTCGCTAGAATATTTCAAATGACTATTAAAATGATTGCCTGGCCAAGATCTACACGATCTTGCAAATGATAAGAAAAATTTATTAAGTAAAAAGATCACCAGAGGTCAAAGCGTCATGTACATGTGTTTTTTTAATAGCAGAAGTAGAAAAAAAAATTGAAAAAAAGTAGTGTTTACCCTGAGGAATGTGAGATATTTCTGCTCTTTTACATAGCCTTTTGCACGTATTGCTGAATGTGTCGAACAGAAGGAAGGCAAAACCTTGCAAGTCATTCTTTGGAATCCTTCCTTGAATCATTGCAAATAACCGCAGAAACTGATATTTGAGTTTATCTATAAAATTAAACATCAGATTATGCAAATATTTTCATCAAAGCGTTTGTTGAAGCCAAAAATAAACAAAAATTGCCCCTACCTGCACCGTAGCAGTTTGTTATGGTCGTTATGAAATCAAAGTTGTTCAAAATCAGGTAAAGAATGAGCTAAATTCTTTCAGGCAACATTTTGTCTAGCGGGAATGTTTGATGAAGAAGACAGAGAACTTCAACATCGCGATGTTTGCCCTTGTGAAATTGCGGCCAGCGAGAAACTTATCTCAAAGCTCATCGCAGTTATCAAGTGCTTCAACATCCCAGATGATAGAAAGTCGTACAATCTATCATCCAGCGCTCCCACTCGGAAAAAAATTGTGAAAGACGTCCTCACTGCTGAGACTGTTGGTAGGCTAGCAAAGGAAGGCCTCATAGAGAACAGAAGCAGAAGTAAGAAGAATGGCTTCTTTGATCCTAATAAACGCCTAAATTTGAAAACCCTGGCACACGTGCACAAGCCCGTCAAACACTCAACTTCTCCAAAGTTATCGAGTACATGCAGCAGGGAAACATAGCGTTTCACTTACTAGCAAAGATTGATCGGCAACTTGACCGTGACAATCTGTCAACAAACCCATTGCTACCTGTTCCATATAGCATTGTTATGGCAGACGGATTCTTAGCAATAACAGATAAATCGAAATGCTTCAAACATGTGAAAGAACGTGATAATACACAGTTATCTGATCCAAGACATCATAGAGGATGGAAATGCAGTGTTCCATTGCTTGCAAGACGTTCCACAAACATTCGGGGAAATAGCTCGGAAGTTGTTGGGATCTGCTCTTCACCTGTCACCTGTCATATTTAGCACTGACATGTACAAGGGGTGTTGGAGACAAACTCATACTGAGTGGTGAGAAAACAAAGCGTCCGAAAGACTGGAAAGTCTTCCTTACAAATGATGAGAACAAGACACAGTTCATTCAGCTTTTGCTCTCAACTTGGAGGAGTGAGGTGTCTGCCGACATTCTCACTGCACATGAGATGGTACTGATATGTGAAGGAACAGCTTTCCAGTTGACATCGGATGGACATAACACATTCTGTCAAGAAATACACTCTCTGGAATCTTCACAGGAAGAAACTGTCACTCGTGTGATCTTGTATTGGATGTATGCCAAAGAACGGAGATGCAAATCCGTTCGGGTGAGGAGTCCCGATTCAGACATATTTTTCATCTTACTTCACCATGCTAGATTCTTGGAAAGACTTCAAATTCTGTTTCAAACTGAAAAGATCAACACACGAGGGTGTATCGATGTGACCAAGCTGACTATGTCTTCCACATTTGTTCTCTGTTTTGTATTGCTGGGTTATCATGCCTTCACCAGGTGCGATAGTAGTAGTGCCTTCAGAGAGAAGGGGTAAGTAAAAAAACTGAAAGTCGTTGAAAGAGATGAATCATTTCAGAAAGCGTTCTCCAAGTTAAGGGAATGTTGAGAAATCAACAAGGAGGTGATGAATGAACGGGAAAGGTTCGCATGTGTGCTTCATGATAACAAAAGAACAAAAAATGTGAATACATTGCGGTTCACAACCTGCGAGCAAAATGCTGTGGTAAGGATGATTTCACAAAATCTAAGCAATGCAATATCGCTTCAGCTCCCCCATATAAAAACATCCTCAAGCAATATGTTCGGTGAAGCAACTTCCAGATCGGGATATGGAAGCTCGTGAACATTCAAAATCTTCAATACCTACACCAGACGAAGGACATGGACGGACAATGGAAGCTGGAATCATGAAGTCGAAATGGACAGAGGATGAAGTGATGCACTGTCAGTTGGTGGATGTTCTGGAAGAAGAACTTGAAGATGAAATTTGCGCATCAGATTCTGACCCTGATAGTGACAGTGAACTTAGTGAAAGTGATTTCCTTGACAGAGTAACATCGGACAGTAATACTGAAAGTGATGATGATTATTATTATTCGGACACTTGAAATGACTCATCAATGTAATAGATGGTTCACAAATGTTATTGTCATCTTTGACCATTATGTGAATGGCACAAAGTCCCATGCATTACAAAGTTAAGGAAACTAAGAACAGGTGTAACTGTTCTTGAAAATGAGATGCAACCAGGTAAGAATTAGGATGAATGCTTACTGGAAATGTGTTAACTCAAATTTTAAGGATACAAAGGGTACTCAGATGAGATTTCTAACACAACTTTAAAGCAAACTCGTGCATCCATTATTTAATTCTGTATATATACCTACCAGTAAGGAAGATGAGTGCCGCAAAAGTTGAAATGAAGCTTATTTAAACTTGAGAGATAGAAGGTATTATACAAGCCGAATTTTTCTTCAATATTAAAATTATATGGCACATTTCATAAAGACCATGTATAACAAAGTGTTATGGTGTAGGTAGGGGCAACTTTCGTTTACTTTTGACTTCAACAAACACTTTAATGAAAATATTTGCATAATTAGATGTTTCATTTTATAGATCAACTCAAATATCATCTTCTGTGGTCATTTGCAATGATTCAAGGAAAGATTCCAAAGTACTACTTGCTACAATTTGCCTTACTTCTATTTGACACATTCAGCAATACGTACAATAGAGTATGTAAAAGTGCAGAAATATCTCACATTCCACGGGATAAACACTACTTACATTTTGCTCTTAATTCTGGTATTAAAAAGTACATATAAACCTTATTTTTGATTAATTTTCATTAAAAAAAATTAAAACGTTATATGGTCTTGGCGATAAATAAAATCTGTGAATGCGGGATATTATAGGGAAAGGTCAAAGTTCGTGACTATTTGACCTCTTTAAAGTATTTTAGTGTAAAATATTGCTTACGTATGCAAGGAGAAAAGGTTTCATCCCTCATGATTAAGATGTCTGCTGATTGAATAATATGTAATTTTTCAGCTTTGAAGAATTTGCATTTGCTGCATTAGTTTCTTTTTTTTTTTTTTCTTTTTAACATCGTAAGTCTATGACTTATATAAAGCGAGTGCCCGACAATCACAAAGATGATCACACTTCATTGCCTAGAACCATTTATAATGTGATAGATGATGCTTTATCGAGTTAGACAGAAGAAAGAGAAGCGCACCGGACAAAGTCGTATTCATTTAAGTTCTACCTATTCATTTGAAATATCATTTAGTTTGACTGACTATGTGGTACCCAAAAGTACATAAATAAAGTAGTGAGGTCTATTTATTCGACCTCACTCTTATCAGTACCAATGGAGGATTCCCTCTTCGGTGGCCCAACATGATACAATTAGTTACCTAATCTCCCTTACATTATACACCCTGTCGTCTTCAAGGGGGAAAAAGCACGTTGAATAATGTAGAACTAAACAAGTTTAATGTCTCAGAAAATGGTGAATTAGTGTTCGCCGAAACGTATATCATCATAGGTTTCCGAAATCAGCGTTGATCAGGTTATAAACAAGCAACGTTTATCACTTTCTCACTCACCCTTACTCATCCTCTCTCTCTCTCCCTCACTTCTCATTCTCTGTCTCTCCCTCTCTTCCCGTTGACTTTCTCTCTCTCACTTCCCATGCCCCTTTTCTTCATCTTTTCCTGTTCTCTTTCTCTCCATCTCTTCCCATTCTTTTTCTCTCCGTCTCGTCCCGATCTCTTTCTATCCGTCTCTTCTCATTTCGCATTTCTCTTTCTTTCCCTTCTTCCCTCTCTCTTTCTCTCCCTCTCTCCCCGTTCTCTTTCTCTACCTCTCTTCCCTTTCCCTTTCTCTCCCTTTCTTCTCTTTCTATCTCTCCCCGTTCCCTTTCTTACCCTCTTTTCCCGTTCTCTTTCTCTCCCTCCCTTTTCTCATTCTCTTTCTCTTCCTCTCAATCCTATAATGTGCGAACTTAAGTTGATTTTGTCATGCAGTAGTTGTGTTGGTAGAATAATGCAACACTCAATGTTTGACGACAGTCCATTAAGACCCATATAAATTTCAATATAAATTGTTGTTATAGTATCAATAATTATTTGAATTGGACAGAGTCAACTATAATTTTATTTTACGTATGCAAATACATTAAAACGACAAATATAGCGATTTATCCCACATAATGGGACATATTGTTTTATTTCACGTAACCTCATTTCAGTTATTGTTATTCAACTCTAACCAAAGCCACTACGCTTTTCATTTCAAATCGTTTTCTCACCACCTTTTCTCGTTTTCTCACCACCCTGTTTGTTGCACCTCTTATCAATTCTCTCTCTCTCTCTCTCTCTTTCTGTCTGCCTTTCTCTCTCTTTCTGTCTGCCTTTCTCTCTCTTTCTGTCTGCCTTTCTCTCTCTTTCTGTCTGCCTTTCTCTCTCTTTCTGTTTGCCTTTCTCTCTCTTTCTGTCT
>NC_068988.1:40214991-40220527 GCF_001194135.2 Octopus bimaculoides | reverse complement strand
TCTATCTATCTATCTATCTATCTGTCTATCTATCTATCTATCTTTCTGTCTGCCTTTCTCTCTCTCTCTTTCTGTCTGCCTTTCTCTCTCTCTCTCTCTCTTTCTGTCTGCCGTTCTCTCTCTATCTCTCTATCTCTCTTTCCTCTCTTTTGTAATGTCACACCCTCTTCTCACATGCATTTCACTTCGCATAACTATGCCCGCTCCTTCTTTTGAAATATGTTCACAATCATATTGTGAGATATTACTTTACAACTTCTCACCTCCAAATTTTTACACCTGGGTAGCAAAATAAATACAAAATAGTTGATTAGTATGATTGTCGGATTGTCATCAAATTCATGCGAACAACCACAATCACTCATAAATCCAGCACACTAACATGTCCTCTGCAAATACATCTTGAAAATATAGTCGGCCAGTCAACAGTGGTTAGCCGTTGTTTGTAAGTCACGTGGATCGGGTTAATTATCATTAATGTGTATGTTTGTCTTTGTGGATGTCTCACTGAGTGTGTCTGTGTCTGTGCGCGCCTCTGTGTTTGCGCGCGCGCGTGTAAAAAGTGTTACCATTCATTCGTTAGCGATTATGATGATTCACTTGTCATAGGCTCCTCTCTAGTTGCAAGAAGGCATAGATACTTTCATGTCCTTCCCAAACTTTACCCAGAGGAATATCGAGAATGTGACCACTGATGCTAGAAAGGGCTGCATCAATATTGGGCTGGTACACATTTTCAACTGAATAAAGAAATGCAATGTTTAAGAACACAATGCACCACTTTTGACTTTACATTCGCGAGGCCATCACCATAACTACTAGGTTGGCCACTCGCTGTCACATGTATATACATGTAAACATGTATATACATGTAAACATGTATATACGTATGAATGTGTGTGTGTGTGGGTATGTGCGCGCATGTGTGTCTATGTATGTAGAGGTGTTGGACAAAACAATAGAAATGCCATTTTTCATATAATTAGGTTCTCTATTGTCAATAAATTCAAAACAGCTCCAGTATTATTATTATTATTATTATTATTATTATTATTATTATTATTATTATTATTATTATTATTATTATTATTATTATTATTTGTATTATTATTATCAAGCCGAATCCTTAGTGAAGATTGCCCTACCGCCCTCCTTTTGCCGGGAGGGTCAGGCAATTTTTATTTGTTTGGTGGCTGTAGTGAAAGAGGTAGTATGATGGACTCGTTTGAAAGGGCTAAATTCAGACACTTTCCATTTTGGCCAAGCACTCATCAAACTTCTTCAAGTTTTACTTGAAGAGGAAAAAGAGAGTAGAGAGGGAAGTGTTGCCTTCTAGCAAGTTTGTTGAAAGATGGGTGAATGTTGGAAGAATGGCCAGTGTGAAAGGACAAATTCTGCGCATACAACTGTAAATAAATAAAAGAAGTGCTCTTTACCTGTTGATCAGGCACCCGTGGCTTTTGTGGTTTTTACCGCGAGAACCTTTAAGCGCCTCTCCCTTTGTGAGTTTTATAGTGTTTAATTGTCATTGTTTTGTTTACACGCTGATAAACCTTTATCTCGTCCTGTGTTGTCATTCATGCTGTTGCATGTCCTTTAATGTTGTTTTATGTAAGCCCTTGTGGCTAATAAAATAATTTATTTTTATTATTATTATTATTATTATTATTATTATTATTATTATTATTATCATCATCATCATTATTATTATTATTATTATTATTATTATAGACGTCGCACAGTATACAATATCGTGGGCTGTTGATTGAGGTGTTGTGCCAATGTGCGTGTAGTTCTAAGTAATGTCGACTTTTGTAATGCATCTAGATTGTAGGGCATCTCTCAAGTTTTCAGATGTTTCTTCACATTGGGTAGTATTGAATCCAATGCTACGATGACAATAAGGATAACCTTTATGTTCGACTCTCGTAGCTGCCACACCTTAACGATCTCAATTCTCAGGTCTCCATATTTATCAACTTTTTCTCTTTCTTTCATGATAATATATTGATCTCCTGGCACTGCTACGTCGATTATTAGGCACTCATTATTATTATTATTATTATTATTATTATTATTATTATTATTATTATTATTATTATTATTATTATTATTATTATTATTATTGTATTCTGAACCATTCAAGCAACCACCCATGTTTATCTTTAGATATTTTTGTATTATGCTTAATATGTTGTATTTTTGTACTATACTTTGCATTAATATACCTTATACTTTCATATACTCGGATGACAACACACCTTCTTTTTCTGGACTACATTTTGAACCGGTTTTTAAAAAAAATGCTAGGCTGGTTAATAACGGCTATACCAAAACAAAATCAGGTTATTCATACCTGCCAATGTTGCTCACCCGGTAGAAATGTACGTCAAATTGAATAACCTCTCCTTGACTGCTGACATTATCGAAGAAGGCATGAAATCCTCAGTGAGAAATTTCAGTTAACACTCAAGCGAGAAGTTAACAGAAGTTCTGAGCAAAGTGACGTGTATTGGAATTTGTGTTGGGTTTTTAGGTTTGAGGACGGTGCTAACTGAGAAGTCAATTTAGTACGCCTTCCATTTTCCCAATGGATCTTTTTTAACGTTGAAGTACTGTAGATTTGTTGTGTGCACCGAGTAGACGAAAAATATGAGGCGAGTGGTGATCACGATAGAGATGCAGCTTCTGATGATCCACGCAATACAACCATCTCAAAGCTGCACTTCATCTTGAATTCGAAAGTGAAAGCAATACGACTGGCGCTGCATAGCAGAAACCCCAGTTGTTACACAAGTAGCAATAATATCCTTTCGAGAGATTTTTGCTAAAGCGACCTGGAGAGGAAGTGTACAAGGGAATGTGACGAAGAGCAAAAGAACATGCTTTGACAGTGTGATCTTCCTTTCTGCAACCGACAGTCGTTCTTAACATATCCAAAACAACATTGGTTTTTCACAACTATTATAATAAGTGATTATAAAGGCAGTGAGATTGCAAAACCATCAACACACCGGACCAAATGCTTAGTGACATTTCGTCCAGCTTTATATTCTATGTTGAAATTTTTGACTTTGCAATTCACCCTTTCATGGTTCATGAAATAAGTACTAGTTGAGCACGGGGGCAATGTAATGGAATAACCCTCTTTCAAAATTTCAGGCCTATCAGAAAGGTTTACCATTAGTGCCAGATGTTTTTATGCTTCTTGCAGGCGATGCAGACTATTCCTTTATATGCATTCATATACAAGCATATATATACACATTCACATGCGCGCGTGCATATGCGTGTGCGCGCGCGCGCGCGTTTGTGCGTATACACAACTCAATTAATTTCATTTTTGCTTTTTTAGATTTAACCTATTGTAAATAATGAAAGGAATCCACACTAAACTCTGCACTGGGTATATTTTTACTCAGGAACTTTGAAAACACAGTTAAAGTGCAAAGGCGGTTTACTACTGCGTTTCAGATACATCTCCATATGCGAATTACCATTACTCGACTTAGAGATAAAGTTTTAGGCAGATAAACTCTTAGAAATATCCCCAAGGAAACTTCCAGAAAGCCAAGGACATCAACAAGCCCTTCAAAGCAAGAAAGGGCGCGAGAAACGCATTGCTAGGGTTCAAGAAAATCTGTGTGGCGAAAAGAATTTTAAAATAGTGAGACAAGAATTTGAAAATGAAACTTGCATCGCAGTTAGAAAAACTTCCATCGGAAAAGTTACAGTGGAGGAATCTGCATCGAAAGGAGCAGTTTTGGAAGTCGTATGAAGCAAGATGTGTATAAATGCACAGTTTCCAGCAAAGATTGTTTCTCGAGATGGTGCTACATTTAAGCTCAATGGTCCAATTAATCTTCGGAACTGTACTTACTGGGGACCTAAGAATAACAGAATGGTGTGGTTTAGCATCAAAGGGATCAATAAGACCATACATTTTTGACGGTACTATGACTGGTCTCATGTCTCTGAACTTACTGTGACGTTGAAAATGTGGAATTTTATTTCCAGCAAAACGGGACCACCTACACACTGACTACTAAAGTAATGCAAAGGTCTACATCGATGAGATCTAGACAAGCAAAGAGGTTCGATAGAATAACCTCTGGATTCATTGGACATGAAGTCACTAGATATTTTCATACAAATTATTAAACGATACAGTTCACAGGAGGTAACCAGCAATACAGCAACCATTAATGCGCATGCAAATACTAACAAAATATTTCCAGATACTCTCGATTCTATTCGGGCGTCTAAATCGCCATGGACTGTAAAAGAACAATCACCAGGTTGAAAACCTCTGTTCTTTAGATACTCAGAATAATCTATAATAATAAATGGAAAGTTTGTGTGTTTGTGAATTTGTTACTTTAACTCCTCCGAGACTATCCAACAGGCCTTCATGAAACTCAACACGTGTGGTTGGTTATGTTCATGCGGTGACTTACGGACTTGGAATTTTAAAAAAATTGATTTTCAATCAGCCTCGATTTTTCAAAATTGGTGAAATTTCGGCATTTTTCGCACTAACCATCGTGACATCAATTTAACGAAAAATGTATTACGAGTATAAACAGACATCTTGTTAACGACAATCTATTTAGCATTAGCTAATTCTTCATTTCAATGCGAATTTTTTGATTTGTTAAAACTTAACATTTCAGTTCGTTGTTTTAATTCCCCAGCATTTCAGGTTTTTATTAGGCATTTCGCACAGTAGCCATCGTGATATTAATTTGACGAAATTTGCCCCAAAGAGGAAAATTTCGCCATTTTACGCACATACAGAAAAATGACGACACGGGTCGCTACCAGACTCATGTAATTTTTTCGTCAAGTTGGTCCCAGTCATTAATCTTGATTTTAAATTTTTGAAAAATGTCGAAATTTGACGAAAAATACTTCATGGCTATAAACATACATCTTATTAACGGTAATTTTTTACCGAGTACCTCAGCTAGTTTCTAATAAATTTTCTAAAAGATAGGTATCTTCTAAAACGCTGATACTATAATCATTTAGTGTATATAATTTTGGTGATGCTCAGTATAAGCTCTAAATGAAATAACGGTGTAATAACATAAAAAACTCCCAACAGACAGATTCAGTAAATATTTATTAATTAATTGAAAGATGTTTCGTTGTGTCGCTTTATGTTCATAAATCCCGCAGATTGACTTTTGCGATTTTAATAATTTAATTGCATGTCATGGTTGCTTCAGTATAGTCGCGATTCAAGTACGGAAGCCAGTAAATGAATATCACAAGACTAGAATATTATTAATGATAATCACTTATAAATTCACACTCTATATCTAATACAACTCAGTTTTTCTCGAAAATGGTTGGAATGTTTTTTTTATTCCGTTTATTAGATTTTAAAAGTTAACAATTTCAAGGGAAGTAACTCATAAAGTCCATAGTTTGTCAGTGTTATGCCCCTTTACAGGATAAAGAAGGTAGACAACTCTGACGTTTTATTTTAATAGTTTTCTTAAGTATGTATTAAAACTGTGTTTGGAATGAG
>NC_068988.1:40206966-40214077 GCF_001194135.2 Octopus bimaculoides | reverse complement strand
GCCCCTTGTCAATGCAGAGTAGAAATATTAATAACTCTATATATATATATATATATATACACATATGTCTGTGCTTTTCTGTCCATGTTTGCTCTCCCGCCACCACTTGACAACCGGTGTTGATGTGTCTACGTCGCAGTAACTTAGCGTTTCGGCAAAAGTAGTCGATAGAATAAGTACTTGACTTTAAAAAATAAAGTACTGGGGTCGATACATTTGACTAAAGTTCGTCGAGACGGTGTCCCGCATGGACACATTCTAATGACGAAACAAATAAAAGTAAAACTATACATTTGCTGGTGCAGATGGAAGTGGCTCGTAAGAATTCCGATGTTCGTGCATTCGGCTGTCCTTACGTTATGAGTTCAAATTCCGCTAAGGTCAACTTTGCCTTTAATCATTTCGGATTTGATGAAATGAGTACCAGTTGGACACTGCCATCGATGTAATCGACAAGTTCCCCTCCCACAACATTTTAGGCGTTGTGCCTATAGTTGAAAGTTTATTAGTGTCAACATGTATTTCTATCCCTCGAACACTTTCTTCATTCTAGTTATTGATGATATATGGGCAACACACACACATACGAATATGTATGCGCACAAAAAATATGTATCCAATTGGTGTACGTACGTACGTGTGTGTATGTGTGTGTGTGTGTGTGATGCCCATTTATATATATACACATATACTTATGACTTAGTTGTGATCTGAACATAACCACTTCTGACACAGCGAATCGGGAGCCCTTTTGGGCATTCTATTTTCCTTGCTGGAAGGGTTCCCAACCCATGGGTAAAGAGGGGTTAGATGATGGCGCTGGTGTTTTCTAAGGGCTGGCATGTGTAACCTGATCACCTCTGCCGATCAAACTCCCAACCCATGCGCTCCAGTTGCAACACTGATTCTGCTCAAATTTGACATCGATGTTACTTAGTTTGGTTTGAAATAAAGAACTTGATTAGCTTAATAATCCTAACTTAATCCTGGGCAAAGCCGGGCTATAGTTTATACATATACATGAATATCAAAACATTTGTACATAATTTTCATTTAAATTGTATGTAGCATGTGAACAATTATCATAAACTTACATGCTATATTGTATTATAGTATAATAATAGGCTATATTGTATTATAGTATACTAGGCTATATTGTATTATAGTATACCAGACGTTGCAATTAATTACTGTTGCTATTTCGTAGTATTGGTTAACAAATCTGAGAAAACACGCCGTCATGTATTTTTAGTACAAGACAAAGTAGATACGGTAAAATTAAGTCTCTATACTTTCTTTTTAATACTACTTTCTTTTTCATTGATATTCAGTTATTCTGTAGATGAACACAAGGGAAGCAGAATATTCATAGCGTATATTAAGATACATTAATTGAAATGAATTCAAACGTAAATAGTGATAGGGAAACTGACTCGCCAAATATGCTAACTTTATACTGAAAGACACAGGAAAGCAGATCGAACTGAATCTGGAAATATATCCTGACTTCGTTTCTTAACTGTTTCTATCATTTCGTCACCTTGCACAGCATTCATAGTAACAAATATCGATATTGTTGTGACTACTACTACTACTACTACTACTACTACTACTACTACTACTACTACTACTATTTCAGCAAGACACTTTATTTCACGTTGCTCCAGTTCACTCAGCTGTAGAAATGAATTGCGTCGTCTCGGGTGCCAAATTCTATCGGCTTTTGGCTTTCCCTTGGATACCATCGATGGTGTGGAGAGGAGCGGCTAGTATGGCCGGACTTGTGTCTCGGAGGGGAACCTTTTTTGGTGCAATCCCATGGTTATTCTTAACTGAAGATTTACTACTACTACTACTACTACTGCTAATAATAATAATAATAATAATAATAATAATATCACACCATCAACGACAAAGGCAATAACTACAACAATATCAACGATTGACACACTAAACAAACAACCAGTAGCAACAACCTTATTAATAATATTAACGGCATCGATAAATATATACAACAAGTTTCTTCCCTGACACTTGCTTCATTATTCAACTCTGCTATACTTCTCAATTAGTCTTCACAAAATCCGAGCTCTCCAATCGATTTATCCAATATATTGATTAAGTAGAGTCACCTGACGATATTAAAACACGAAAGAAAATTATATATCATGCATTGCTAAAAGGTTGCTTTAGATAAAGAAAGGATTACGTATTATCGTCGGATCGTTGTTATTATTGATATCTCTTTTACTCTTTTACTCTTTTACTTGTTTCAGTCATTTGACTGCGGCCATGCTGGAGCACCGCCTTTAGTCGAGCAAATCGACCCCGGGACTTAATCTTTGGAAGCCTAGTACTTATTCTATCGGTCTCTTTTTGCCGAACCGCTAAGTGACGGGGACATAAACACACCAGCATCGGTTGTCAAGCAATGCTAGGAGGACAAACACAGACACACAAACACACACACACATATATATATATATACATATATATGACGGGCTTCTTTCAGTTTCCGTCTACCAAATCCACTCACAAGGCTTTGGTCGGCCCGAGGCTATAGTAGAAGACACTTGCCCAAGGTGCCACGCAGTGGGACTGAACCCGGTACCATGTGGTTGGTAAGCAAGCTACTTACCACACAGCCACTCCTATCAATTTTTTTCTATATTGTTCTCCGTTCTATATCACGTTGTCGCTATTGTTGGTGTTGTTGTGGTTTATGTATTTATGGAAGTCATTTTATTTTTACATCTGCATTAGATAGTATTCTATATATTGACAGCTATTAAAAGCTGTATTTATGGATTAGCATTTATCATAACTAGACGAGGAAATCTTTGCTTTGAGGAACAATATTAATAAACATATTAAAAAAAAATCAGAAATAAAAGGATAATATAGAGAATGCAAAATGATAAGTCGGAGAGTGAATAAAAGAATTGGAAAGAATACACACACACACACATACACACTCAAATATATACACATCCACACTGACCTACACATACGCACAAATATATTCACATCCATACTGACACGCACACACACACACACACACACACACACACACACACACACACACAAACACACACACACACACAAGTACATGCACATCCATACTGATATACACGCTCACACAGAGCATATGCATGTAGGTAAAGATACGTCGAATATAGGCGTGTAACAGGTAAGAAAGGAGTCAGGATTTAGGAATTCAAAACAAGCCTTAAGCTGTTAGAGTATAATAAAATAAAGTATAAAGGGGCTGTTGTTAAAGTCATCAAAGCATTTAAAATGTAGTCATACAAACGTAAGTGTAAATAGAATTAAATAGTAAAACAGGAAAATGAAAGCGGAAGATCATAGCAGTTCTTGGGAACAACAGATGATTATTGAAAATTTCTTAATATATTGGAGAGGAGGTAGTTAACCAAGGGGGTGTAATTGTCCTAAGGGGTAGTTGTTTTCGGGAGGAATTGTCCTATGGGGAGAGGGTAATAGTCCTGATACGATATATGTATGCATACATATGTGTATATACATACACATATGCATATAGACTTGCATATACATACATGTATGTATGTTTGCTATATATGTATATGTACATAGTTGGCGAGAATTATGAAGGGGAAATGAAGAAAGATGGAGAAATAGCAATGATTTATTTTAAATAGATTTATCACCCTACCATTAAATCAATGACGGTCAATACGACAATAATAACAAAGGTCAGTGGATCGACATAATCGATATAATGTCACACAAAATATCCTTCTGCTTCTTACGTATGCCATGATACTATCTCCGTAGAAATAAAACAAAGGTCACATTATTTATTGCAATTCAGGATATTATCTTAAAACAATATGCGATGTTCCATGGCTGGAATATTATCATTAATGTCCTTATTGATGAGAGCTGACATGAAGCTAAGCAATGATTCTAACATAGCGCTGCTTTCAGTAATACTAACAATGTCAGCAATTTCAGTTCCATCAAGCATTCCACTACCTCTCTGTCTTCCCTCCTCTGTCCATTTGCACAAAGCCACGATTATGATAGTTTCTATGACCTGACCATGACGAACACTAGGGATATTGCTATCACAAACACCTACTTATTTTCTCTCTTATTTCTGTTACATATTCAACAACCTCTGTATAGCAGCTCAAATTGCACGATAGATCTTGAAATCATTTCATCTCTGTTGTCTTAAATACAAAAATGAGAAAAATGGATACAAGCTCTGTACAAAATATTTTCAAAGATAGCCATAACTAAAACAAATTGATTACTGTAGTCTCCGCCAAAATTATAAATTGCACTGTAAAGGAGTTATTTTCAATACATTTAACCATTTCGTCGCTGTGCTTGTACTGAAACACGAAACCTATATGTTTCTATTAATTTTCTAAAAATAATTAAAATACTTGTATTTGCATTTAGTTAAATGACTAATATTTATATTTATCCCTGCATTAATCTTGTGCATATAACATAACTTAGATGTTTTTTTTACATAAAATTATAATGTTTCAGTTTCAATCTATACCTTAATATAGGTAAAGTTTTACTTTTTATCAAATTACTACAGAAGTTTCCAGGCGATTATATACTGCGTGACCTACTCCAATTGCAAAGCAAATTATATTGGTGAAATCAATACTCCCCTTTGCCAAAGTGCAACTATCCACAGACAATGCATCAAACAAAAAGAATTCGTCAAATCCTGTAAGGGAATGGATCTACATTTTATCCAAAAATTCTTACTTAAAGTAAGCACATAAAAATATATATTAATGAACATATGGGAAATGCTTATTATCATATTCTCATTACTGTTAGTAAAATAACTGGAAAAATTCACTTCAGCAATCAACAAACAACACACACACATATACACACACACACACACATACACACACACACACACACACACACACACACACACACACAGACGCTTAAACACACACACACAAAAGAAACCTTCAAAACAAATTTTCTACAGATGGATAACATGAAACTGACAAGAAAAGTACGACGTCTAAAAAACATTGACCTCCTGCGCGATCATCAATTTGAACCATCTCAGAAAAATCCTTTCTTAAGCTGAGTAGCATATAACTGACCAAAAAAGACAATGCAATTTCAGCCATTTAAGAAATAGACCCTTTTCTTTCTTTCATTCTGTCTTTTCTTTTTCACAATCTAACCGCACCTCTAAACATTCAACACACACACATACATACAGACACTGACACATGCACGCGCGCGCGCACACACAGATATACATATATATATATATATACACTCACATAAATTCAAATTATCAAAGAACATTCTCTTCCCATTTCATCTCGACATCTATATAAAATGCATAAATTTTCTATAAAACAATTACTCCCGATGAATATTTGAAACGAGATAAAATCTCTAAATTTATCCAACATTCTGATTGGCTCCTTTTTCTTATTATATAAAATCAGTACTCCACTCCAAAGAATCTATAATTATAACTAAATATGTACACATGCACATAGATGCGGACGTACTTATTAACTAAAATATATACTGTGTAGTTGTTTTAGGTATATACTCCCATGTACATATTTTAACACATGTACGCACCCCACCACACACATAGATACATTCCAGACACACATATGCATATGAAATGTACGCCGCTGTCTACTTTTGTGCTGCTACATGACTTTCCAGTAATTATCGTGTTTTCTGCATAAAATAAATTCTATTCAATAATTTTTGCAAAAAATAAAATGGTACTAAGCGTCTCAATTTTACTGGCTATGCATTTTACTGCTCGACATGCAAGCGCCATTGGAAATTTGCAGGGTTAGGTTGATAAGTCATGAAAACCCATTAATTGGCTATGAGAACATACTCTCTCTATATAAAAACATGATGCAGGGATAGTTGTGTTCTTTCTTGTATTAGAATTAGTGTTGTAAATTACAAAATGGAAACCTAAAAATTTTAAGTGCCATATCTAAAATACAAAATAACATATGGTTCTAGGTGCCGTCTCACTGCGTGGCACCTTGGCGAAGTGTCTTCTTCCATAGCCTCGGGCGACCAAAGCCTTGCGAGTGGATTTGATATACGAAAACTGAAGGAAGCCTGTCGTATATTTACATATGAATATATCTGTATGTGTGACTTTGTGCTTGTATTTGCTCTCGATCACTGCTTGACAACAAGTTTTGCTGCATTTACGTCTCTGTAACCAGCATTTCGACAAAAGACACCGATAGAATAAGTACAAGGCTTACAAAGAATAAGTCGGTTTGTTCGACTAAAACTCTTCAAAGCGGTGCTCCAGCATGTCCACAGTAAGATTATTGAAACAAGTTAAAAAATATAAAAAATAAAGAATCTTTTACCTCGCTCAGTGCGATTTAAAGGATTAAGACAGCGTTAAGACCGAGTTAGGTGCCTTGATGTATGATAACTGTGGATGGGAGGTTAAAGAATATCTCCACACAGTTGTACTACACTGATCATACAGGAATAAACATGAGCAAATTAAGTTTTCCCATGGGAAATGAGTACATTTCAAAATATCATTATACAGGTCACAAAACCAAATTTGAAGGAAATAATAGACATTTTCTCCACAGTGTTGCAGCATAAGCAATTATCTAATAACACTTATAAAAAAAAAGTTTGTTACATGGTGTAATTTAAGGTCAACAGACATATATGCAATTTATTTCTTAGATTTTATGTCAGCATTGCGTGACTTCGAGTTCCAGTGCAAGAAAAGAAGTAAGAATACGGTAATTGCATTGTTTTAATGGGACATTATAGCTAAAGTCAATTTGTGAGACGGAATAATCATTTAAATGTGTAACTCTTCTCCGCACCATATGTGTGGAATACGTGTGATCTTAGTTCGACAATGAAATGCAAATATCCAGACACCACCTTGTTTATTTTCAATGTTCACTACGGAAGACAAACTTCGTCCCCTGAGGATAGGCGATTACAGGTAAATAAAAATATGAGGAAAACGCTTAAACTCAATACATTTGACAAAGGTAATATAATACTCTCACAAACGCGCATGCACAACATTATATATATA
>NC_068988.1:40199942-40206726 GCF_001194135.2 Octopus bimaculoides | reverse complement strand
AAAAAAACCATTAAGTACATGACATCACCAGCGAGTGAAAAATACGTAAACACTTAATGAGAGACAAGTACGGGACAAAATACCACAAGAAGTTTTACCTCTCCTCAGTTGTCGACTGTTAATTACTCTCTATTTTGAGTTTTCAACAACAATATAAGAAAATTTCATTAAACTACAGCATTCAGAAATTTTTAAAATATAAAATATCTGAAGAGTTAGAGCTTCGAACGAACAAACAACGACAGAGTAGATGTATGGAGTTTACAATCGACGAAGAAAGACATTAAGTGCCGTTAGGCCAAGTCGCATTGTAATGGGTAATGCCTGGAAAAAATTTTGAAAAGATATAGAGTAAATACAAGAGCAAAAAATAGTTGAAGAGAAAAAATGAGAGAGAAAACATATGTCGGGAGGCAAGAAGAAGATGGGGTCCAGTTAAGTACGTGTCGCGCACAGAAAAGACATAGGTAAGAAAATAATGCCCTGTAGTCACGGAAAGCAAAAAGGCAGAGGAAAAGGGAGAAAGAACGAAAGATAGTAAGGGGGTGGAAGAAAGGTAAGAAAGATAGACAGGAGAGAGATATATATATACATATACGGGCAAGACAAGTGAAAATTACATAAATACATAGAATGTTCTCCGCAAACCAGTTTCGAAATTAATATTTCCTTACCGAACCTATCTGTTTCTCATCAGTACGGAGTGCCATATACATATATATACACACACACCCATATATATATATGTATGTATGTATCTATGTGTCTGTGTGTATCTTTGTATATACTCTGAGCTTATACCACATACATACATACATACATACATACATACATACATACATACATGTACATGTATGCACCTATGAATGTATGTACATGATTGCCAATTTTATTGACACGAAAGCTATTATAAACGTAGATAAGTAGACATTGCATGTTCAAGAAGCAAATGATTTGAAATAATTGTCCAATATGATACAGCAGATAAACACATATTTACAATGGCTGATATCATGCATATAATACATTCAATGAATAACCGCATGGTTTCATTTAATCAGACGCAATCCAAGCCTATAGATTAATAACCGTAATAAAATTTTGATTTAATAGTATGTACATGTGTATGTATGTATGTGTGTATATATATATATATATATATATATATATATATATATATATATACGGTAATGGCTGCTAATACCTCAGCGTGTTTGTTCCGCACAGAAAACTGTTACTACTCTTAACCCAAGGAGTAATCATCCTCGAGCTGGTTAATGACATGATATCTGTGTCCGTTATATTGCAATCTTACCCCATGCAGTCAAAAGTCAGTCAAAAGATTATTGCAAAGGTTGGACGTACCAGGTAACTCGCACATCCCTAATTATTGTAGAAATGTCTCAAGATAGATAACTTACTACAGGTAGAAGAGAAGATATAGATCAAGTTTAGCCAACATGCAAATGTTGATGTACATTGAAGTGACGCAGCCTTTGAAAACTGGTGAAAAATTAGTTACATAATAATGATGATAATCTACATCGAAAACTTTCGATTAGTCCAAATAGATGAAAAGACATCTGAAGTCAGGTTCGTTATTTACCCTCTCGGTAATGTATCGCATGAGGTGCTAATCCTGATAAACACACTCGTCTGTCTGCACCTGACCACACTTGCAATGAAAGGTTCCAACCTGCTCGAGAGCGTCTTTGCCACACTCTTAAACTCTACGCTTATAAGAGTTATGGAATCTGAAATTATCACTTATATATCCCATTTTACGTCTTCTTTCACCGCGTTCTCATATTCCTGGTAACATAGCTGAGAATATCTCTGGTTGTTAACAAGTATCAATACACTTCTTCAGAGAGCAGGATGGACAATTGCCCGTATCAATGTAGTTCATAGAAACCAGATTATTTGCTCCTGGTACAATAACACACCACTAATCGCATCCCAATTTTTGTTATCAGTCTTTCACAACATTCGAAATAACTATACTGAGAGCCGCGAGAGGCCAAGGTATTAAGCTCTAAAATCTATCATCCACAGTGCATCACTTCCCTCTAGTAATCGAGTAAAATACTACCGAGAAAGCATACAAATCTGCATGCGATCGACTAGCACATAGTCCTTGTGATCGATCAGAAACATAAAATTAGCTTTGATTCTACATCGCACCAGTACTAGTCGAATAATCGAATACCATTTTCACTATCGTGTTTAAGAAGTACCTTAGACCAGACTGCATAGCCGTTGTGTTCAAATGGTTGACCACAAGGTCATCGGTCATAATATATTTTCATCACCACATTGTACCTACTGAAAAGCAGACCATCTTCCCTATAAACAATTCTTTGTCATATATAACCTCAGCTTTTCTAATAAGTCTGTTCAGAGAGACCCATCATCGGATATTGATGATCATCCTTATCCACTATCCTTTAGTTCGTTAAAACGGTAACCTGAAAAACTCTGATTTGTCTGCTAATATCGGATTAGATACACGATCTTGAATGCATATCCTTCGCTCTATATGCTGTCTGATTACGTCTATGCCTACCAAGTGGTTCCAGGTGGATTTCTTGTATTTTGATTTTTTGGCGTTTACAAAGGGTCTACCACTGTACACAATCTGAAACAGCGAAAATAATGCATACACCTTATAGACATCAAGCAAGTCTCCATTGCGGAAAAAGCTAGTTTCACCCATGTAGAGCATGTCAAATTACAGTAACACGAATTTACTAGGAAAATACCGTTGATTGCATGAAGATCGCAGGCTAGAAGTAACAATATAACTTTCATTGCTGACATGTTGATCGCAAAATAATGGGAACAGTTAATGGTCCCCCGTTAGAGTCAACCGGTGAAAGTACGTTTCTTAGTCTTCAAAGGCCCCATGAAGTATTGTAGGCAGGCATATAACATTGAAGTTGCCTACATCATCTATAAGATTTTATACAGCTGGTTCGGTTCAGTTTTGATCAATGTTGATTAGTGGGAAAGTTCGATTAACGTTCGTTGGTTAACTTTCCACTGAACATATTTTTGCTTCGTTTTCATTTTTTTTCCTTCTGTTTTTTTGTTTTGTTTTGTTTTGAGGTTTGATCTTTTTGATGTACTTCGGCATTTACCCGGTGGTCAAGCCAAATGGCATATAACTGGAAAGTTTTATCTATCATACGCTAAATCCGTCAAGCATGTCCTCTCTAATCTATCCATATGTAGCGAATCTGGAATAGATGACACAGAAACTGGAGCTTTCATTATATCTAAGACGTTGAAGATCTGTCGTAATGTGAACAGGAAGTAATGGTGTCGGATACCTATGTAACTTGATCGGTACCATTCAAAATGAATATAAAACCTTGAAAAGAATACATATTAATTCAGACAAAACTTGCAACTCGGTACTTGGAGTGGCTAGTCAATATCGTTGGTCAGCGTCGTAGAACGTTGGGCAGATAGTTTTTTTAAGTTGCTTGGTGACTGGTTCAGTCTGGACTTGCAGAGGATAAGAACTGAGACGATGTGATGATCAGGATTCCCAGGCTCATCTAGCTATAGACTGAAAGTTGTCCTTCAAGATCAGAGAGTGGTAATACACGCACCCATCAACTTCATATTTTATCACCTGATAACTCTCTCTATTTGTTACTCTTCTTTTGCATGACCAGATTGAGGCAACTAATGAGTATCTTCTAATGGAAGGCATATTAAGAAGGATGTGCATCTCTTAACAATCTCACAAAACAAAAAAAGAACAGATATTTCTATGTTCAAAACGTTGCAATTATGTGCTTCTTCTACAAGATCTCTAAAATTCATAAAGAGCGTGAGTTTGTTCTCCATTATCAGCTATATTTCGCTACGTATTAGTTTCCTAATATTTGGAATGCAATGGAAGGCTAACTGTCAATCACCTATCACACAACGTGGTTGTGAAACATCTACGTTAATATTCTATAGAGGAATAAGTTGGCACCTGGAAAAATTGTTACCGCACCGGGAAAAATATTTAGCGGCATTGTTTCTGCCTTTACGTTCTGTGTTCAAATGCTACCTTGGTTGATTTTGTCTTTCACCCTTTTGGTGTTCGATAAAATAATTGCTAATTAAGACCTGATACTGATGTAATCGATTAACCACACCAAAACATAAACTTCTGGCCTTGTGCCAAAATGTGAAATGAATATTTTATGGAGGATTGATAGTGGAGTAGAGCGACGACGTGTTAAGAGAAACTGGTTACTGGAGAAACTGGTCACTGACAATAACTAATTTGCTGGTATATTTCAGACGTTATTCAGCCCAAGAAGTAGGTATAATATCCAGAAATCAATGGCTTAGCTAAGTTACTCTGAGCCATTGCACATCCTGGAAAATCTTTACAAACACACAATACAGTCTGCCGGACCTCTCCAAGTTATGTAACACCTTTGCACAAACTCATACTTTGTTCGCTCTTTGCTTATCTACGAGAATTCTCTTAGCTATGGCTACAAAACCTGAGCGGTGGAAGCATTTGAAGGAACTGAGAAGAATCACTTTCCTCTCTAATTAAACCCTCATTTATTGTTTAAATCCCAATTAGAGATGAAAGTAAGTTTTGAAAGTGAAATGCTACACCCCGATAAATTTGTTGAACGGTTGTAGTTAGTGATGAACATGACCTATTAAATGGGCCATGTTCAAACCTGTCATTATCACAAAGCCATACACCGATGAATACATACCGATGGTGACAGCAATTGTTATCGGTAATTAGTGCTATCCAGAATCTATGACAGTATTTGATTACTCGTAGGCAATCCGATTATTGGGGATTTCGCTATCTATTGTTCGCATTTTTATTATTCGGCGTAAACTTCTCTAGGATGTGCTGTCAATACGTCTTGGGATATTGGTGACAAATAAAATAAACAAATATTATAATTATTGTTATTGCTATTGATATTAATGCTGACCTATCCAGATGTGTTTTGAAATGGCTCTTTATAGCTCTAAATTCCGCCTAGGTCGAGTGGTACAAAAAGTATTTTTCAAATTTATTTTCATAGACGAACCACATATTTATTTATTTCAAAGTCAGCCCCGTAATAGGGTGTGACAACAAGTTTTATTTCAAAATATTCCACTTGTTTCCTACCATAATACTTCAAAGTAAATATGGTGTCATAATACATAGAATGGTTCTCCGAATAAAAATAAAAACCTTGAAACTTAACTAACATCTCACAAAATGGAAAAGAATACACAATTGAAAATACATACTGAACGCAGAGATTTTTCCAAGAGCAAAAAAAAAAAGGAACAATGATATTTTACAAAAAATAGCAAAAAATCCGCTTCACAACAACAACAACAACAACAACAACAACAACAACAGCAGCAGCAACAACTCTCAACCACTTTATAAAACGAAAATGCTACGAGTGCAAGTCAAACACCTTCGCACGCAATTCTACTTTCAAGCAAGTGAACGCTAGACACGAAACATTTGTAATGACGGAATTAAAGCGTGGCTGCAACACTTCTATATGACAGGTATTTCATGACTACAATCAACTAACGAGGTTCGTAGAAAAAGAAAAGTGACGTATCGGTGCCTCATGAAATTTCTTGCACCTTCCACGATGTAGATTGAAGCAGCTTTTGCAAATATTTGGGATAAAATCTCTTCCATTGGTGAGACGTAGAATATATGCAGCAAACTACCTACTTTTCAAAACTAAGGACATGACAAGAACACAAACCCAAATTGTAGTATACATCTGCCTATTGACTGGTTCTGCAATATTTGGCACAAGGAAGCACAAAAGCCACCATCGAGAAAATGGATGACGACGTTGATATCTGGCTCGTGGCCATTTTCATTACACAATATGCACTATGCGTCAGTACTCACGTAAATTTTGGTGATATGTGATTAAGTGTGGAGTCAACATAAACACTTCCAAATTTCCATATCAGCTACATGCAATGAATTTTAAAGAATGCTTAAGACTCATTATACGAATTAGAAAGGTCAGCTGTTACACGTGGCACTGACAATCATTTACGGTCTACTTGCATTTAGAGGAGGACAACAGTAGAAAACCACATGCTTTGCTACTCCTAAGGCGGCACCAAACATAAAGCTGAGGGGTCAAAGATCTCAAACTGGCTTCTTTGTTTGCAACTGGCTGGCTTAATATTGAGGAAGAAGAAAGCAGTTTACAGTAAAAAATTCAGAGGGAAGCAGATGATACAGAAGCCCCGCTCTTGCCGTAGTAACATTCCCTCTGTGATGGGGAACTAAGGGAGCTATCAGAGCTTTGTGAAAAGCGGAAAATGTAAACATTAAAAGAAATGAGAATCAGAAAGAAAATAAATGTGAAGTGGGACACATCTCCAGTGAACTATAAACCTCCTTTGGGGAGGAGGAATCCATTTTCTGTGAATAATCCACAACATTGCAGAGAAATATCATCTGAAACACTCAACGAATTTTCTGCTGCCAGTATTCATGTCTTTCGACAGTTTGTCTATCGATAACATTTTTTCTGTTTACGTTACCTTTGTCATATAAACCTTGGTGGTATAAACCTTGGTTATGTTGTTTTTCTTCCTTCCACTGTTCGCTGAGCATTGGAATCTTGTGATAACTGAGCAATACTATTTATTAAATAAAATATTTTTATTATTATTATTATTATTATTATTATTATTATTATTATTATTATTATTATTATTATTATTATTATTATTATTATTATTATTATTATTATTATATTAT
>NC_068988.1:40195576-40199016 GCF_001194135.2 Octopus bimaculoides | reverse complement strand
TCATCATCATCATCCTCATCATCATCATCATCATCATCATCATCATCATCATAATCAACATCATCATCATTATTATTATTATTATTATTTTATGTTTGACTTTTGCTTTGCATTTGTACAAATTGGATCCAAGTCTCACCCAGAGACCTCAAGAGACAACAAGTTAGAAGTTAATGCAGGTGTTATGCCTAGGGTACCATATATTTCGATTTGTACATAGTGTTGTTCTAGAGAATGTATAAGAAACCATAAGAAGATTATGTGTTTGTTTTAAAATTTGAGATCGCATAGACAGTATTTTACGTAGGATATGGGCAGTTCTCATGAGCGCTATCTTTTGAACTTCAGCCATTTTGGGGTTTCCAGGTATCTGAGCTAGGTAGTAATCAGCCCGTTTCGCTGTCATTCCCAGGGCACCTATGACAATAGGTATTGTTTTCGTCTTCAGATTCCACATTTTGCTAATTTCTATTTCAAGATCTTTATATTTGCTCAGTTTTTGGTAGGTCTTGACAGATACGTTTATATCGATTGAGACAGTCATATCAATGAGGAGGCATGATTTTTGTCTGAAGTCTTTTAGTATGATGTCTGGCTTATTTGCATCTATCTTTCTATCAGTTTGAATTATTATTATTATTATTATTATTATTATTATCATTATTATTATTATTATTATTATTATTATTATTATTATTATTATCATTATTCGACAACTCGTTCACTTGATAAAAATGACACTCTTCTATTTTTGCTTCCATATCTTCTGGAGGAGTTACCTCAATCCTATTATTATTATTGTTATTATTGTTATTATTATTATTATTATTATTATTATTATTATTATTATTATTATTATTATTATTAAGGATGTGACGTGACAGAATCACTAGAGTATCGGAAATAATGCTTTTTGAAGTGAAAATGTAAAGAACTAGTAACCTGCTGAACTCGATCACGTCGTCCAATCCCTTCTCTTCAAATGCACTGATCAGGTGCCTAAATAAGGAATAATTAAAACATTTTGTTTCATAGCCGCCTTTTTGCTGATATTAATGTCAAATATCAGTATAGTGCACAACAACTGGCCTCTATGTGCCCTCCATATATGTGCTCATTGTCTTTTAGGAATATTGAGGTGTGATCACAAATACTACATCAGTTTTGATTTACTATAGCATTATTTTTTAGTTTGTTAAGTTATTTAGCGGTTCATTACTGCAGTAGAGTATGTGTGACATGAGGCGTGTAATCTTGTTGAGCTTGTTGTCACTATGTATAACTTTAAGTGTTGGATGACGAGAGTGTTTGTGTGGTTTCGAATTACAGCATCGGCCATAATTTATGTAAAAGTACGTGCGTTAATTTAGTGGGTGTGATTGTCAATATTATACACTATGTTACACTGCACAGTGGTAATTGAGCAGGGTATATGTTGTGTGAGACATGATAATGAATTGGTTGGGAAAGGTCTCATGCATGTATATTGCGCAGAGAATGTACTATTCATTTATAGTGTGACGGATGGCTTTTCATATGGTCTCAGTCACACATAAGATTTTTGCTGAAATGATGTATTCAAAATCTTACTCAACATTGAATTGGAAGGCATTGATAATAATATTTCTTTAAAGGAAATTAGCTGTTTTGGAGAACTGAAATAATCTTAAACTTAATTCATAACTGGATTTTGCATATTGTTTGCTTAAATCCTGCAAAAAAAGAAAAACAATTCCGCAGTTGACATTACTTAATATATGATGTATTTATAACAGTTTATTTACAACGGCATGAAACTTGTAAGACGTAAGCTAAAGTAAGAACGGAAAATAATGCGTTCATCAATGATAAAAATGAAGAGGGAATAATATCCAACTAATGTTCTATTAACAGAAATAAACAGATATAAATCAATAACAATACAATGATATCATCGTAAAAATATATGGTTGCATCTACGTATTATGGATCCATATACATACATAGACACATATGTATGCTGTTAAAAATGATTATTATTTACTCTATTAAATGCTACTCTTCTATTATGATTTCTTTTTAAGTTTTTGTATAAGTAAAATCAAAATACATATCCGTGATGTACAGATATAACTTACGGAGACATACAATCTTTATTTATTAGGAATAGCATTTATGAAAGTTATCACAAACAATATGTATACACGCACACACAAATTCACACAAGCATATACATGTATTTTTGAATACACACACACTCACACACACACACACACACACACACACACACACACACACACACACACACACACACACACACACACACACACACACACACAGACGCACATATATATAGTGTGTATGTGTGCGTGCGTGTGCATAAGTACATACACGCAGATATACATATATACAAGTACGTGGTTATATATATATGTATATATATATATATATATATATATATATATATATATGCATATATGTGTGTATATATATATATATATATATATATATATATATATCATTATTGTACAGAATGGATGGATGAAACTTACGGAAATTAAATACAGTCATACTATTCACGTTACAACTTATTTTCACAGCAAACGTAAACACACACACACACACATACACACACACACACTTAAATATGCACACGCGCGCACACTCATTTCCATACATGTATATATGTATGTATGTATGTATGTATGTATATATATATAGACATATATATATATATATACATATATATACATATATACATACATACATACATACATAAATACAAACATAAACTTATATACATGTATACGTCATTTAATATACAAATGAATTTATGCGTAGGTTGCAAGTGTTGTTGATGCACGTCTGTTTGCATTGTAGTGTTTGTGCTGTGAGTGATTATGCTGTGTGGATGCATGTGTTACTTTCAGTTGATGCATACGTTCATTGTCCTACTACACATGTACAATATAATATATAAAGTAACTGCGTGTATATGTTTTTAAGGACAAAATGTATTATTGTGTGTATGATACATCCATGTTTACATAATATATTGGTTTGTTTATGAGCAGAAACATCATATATTCAGAGGAAGTAACGACTTTTCATGAGATTTATACGAGGTGAAGTTCTGTTCATGTTGTCTTTGTTCGAAGTGATACGTTGTCTCTACTATTCTTTCTTCTTTTCCTATCTTGCTTGCTTTCAGCCTGGTATCATTCTTGGTAGATAATAACTTCGCATAATACCAAACTACCGGTTCCATTCTCGTTTGTTCCGTTCAAGATTATGCCTACGTATCTGAAATGAAAGCAAACACGTTATCATGTATTTACAGTATATTGGTATATGTATGTGCGTATGTGTGTCTGTGTGTGAGTGTGTGTATAAACACACACACACACACACACTTATATATACATATGTATATATATATATATATATATATATATATATAT
>NC_068988.1:40191840-40195566 GCF_001194135.2 Octopus bimaculoides | reverse complement strand
TATATATATATATATATATATATATATATATATATGTATGTATGTAAGTAGGGATGTATGAATATAAGCGCTTACACAAATACAAAACACACCCACACACACATATACATAAATATATATTTATAAAACCATAGAATCCGATAAAATAAAACATGGCATGCGTTGACAAAATGAGTTAATAAGAAATGCATGAATAGAATAAGTTTATGTGTTCTAAAATAAGGTTAATCCTGATTCGTGAATCAAGATATCTGCAAAAAGTTGTTTTAGCTATCGATCTTGTTATTACCATGCATCTTTTAAAACATACATAAAATATACAAGTGTTCTAACTTGTGCCTGTAGTAAGATCTGAACATTATGTAAAAATACACAAAATACATATATATGAAGGCGTCTATGTAAATCTCTGTGTGTGCACGCATGCACATACACACACAAACACATAAACGCAACATACACACGAGCGCACATGCGAACACACACAGATACACACAAACACACATATATTGAAGAGAACTTAAAATCCAGCACACATATTTTACGCTTTGTCGATGAGGCAGCTGCAAATATTTGTGGACAGGACCAGATTGTGAATATTTTTAGGTGTTGCAGGGCAGTTGAAACACTTTTTTCTTAAAATATCGAACTTATTTATTTATCTCTCCAATTGCTTCAGATACGCACGCCGTGTGATGCACAAGCTTTCGCTTTCTGAAGCGCGTACCTCTCTGACATTTCAAATCTAACACCCAGCGCCTGTAAATAATTGAAACACTTCGAAGCTCCACTTAGAGCGTAATACCTCTCAAAGTATCCAATCTTCACCACAATCAGTTCGGTTCCAATTGCTGTTGAGCGAAAAAGACATTATCCACTAAGGAGTAATTCTATTACATTTATTGTCGGGTAAAAACCTATCGATATAGTACATTATATCTCCGAAAAAAAGTGTTACCACTAGTAAGTTTCTTCTTGAGCTGGCTGCTAAAAACATATTCTGTATGCAAATTGTTCTATCGATTTTATTCCAGCCTTTATTAACGTTGAGGTAACACGCAATATTTCTGTGAATAGTTGGAGAGAGTACTCCATCGCTTATGGAATGACAGCACCAGTTTCATACTAGTTTAGTTGTCCCCTGGTTTTCTATTCATCAAAATATTTTATTGACATATGATATACATGTAAGCATGACTATGTAATTAACAAGCTCTGTTTGCAGATACGTGGTTTTGGTTACAGTTCCTCTGCGCGGCATCTTGGACAAGTACTGTCTACTATACACCCGGATCGACTAATGCTTTGTGAGTGAATTTGGTAGATAGAAGTTGTGTGGAAGCCCTTCGTAGAATATATTCCAGGCGTAAAAATATAAGGATTGGAGTTGATTTGCTCAACTAAAATCCTTCTAGGAAGGGCTTCCAAGCAACTTCTGTCTACTAGGTTAGTTGCAGTCTAGTAATTGAAACAAGACGGAAAAGATATTCATATCTTAGTTTATACATAGTATTTGCTAAATATCGTTACACATATTTTACAATACAATATACAATATGATATAGTAAAACAGGGTATAACTAACGCATTAATAATCTACTCTAGGTTTTCTACATTACAGTGTTAATACTGTAGTAACTTGTTCAACAAATTCTTTTCTTACGACACATATTCTCCGACAACTGTTATAATATTCTGTTCCTTTCAATGGTTCTAAAACAGGCAGCATTTAGTTCTTTTATCCATTTCGTAACTATTTTCATGTATAGTTATTCCATGCATATTACTCGGTGAAGCTAGGTCTTCCGTCACTTCAGTATTCGCATTAATTCTTGAAATGATCAGTAATAATACGAAAGAGCTAGGCACATCAGTTGATACATCAAGGGTCAAAGAGAATCAGAGGAAATTTTGTGCTTTATTGATTAATTCACATAGGATGCCGTCTACTATGTCTTCGAATTTCCTAGTTACAATTTGCGGAAATATTCGTTAAAAAACATACCTGTATCCTCCAGACATACTTTAACAGTTGGTATGATACAATAATTAATTCACCGTTAATTAATACAGTTCTTTCCAAAAGAATAAGACATTCTCAAACTAGATTAATTCAAAGTTTCATTTTCTTTCTCTTTCTTTACCTGTATTCTAATGAAATTTCCCGTGGTAAATTCCTTGGCAAATTCCGTTGTTTCATGCTATCATCTTGATGTTAGATGGGAATATATATACTTTATATATATACTTTATATATATATATATATAGTTGATCATTTGATCACTCTCTCTCACTCCGTCTTTTGCTCTTCTCTCCGGCTAGGTAATTACGTATCTCCTTTACCGTACCACACCTGTTTCTGGCCTCTTTCCTGTTGACACTCTTTCTCTTTCTCCCCTCTGTTTCTCTGTTTCTCTCTTTCCCACTCTCCTTTTCTCTTTCATACTCTCTTTTTCTCTCTCTCTCTCTCACTCTGGCTGGGTAACCATGTATCTCCTCTACAACAAGACACCTGTTTCTTTCTCTCTCTCATACTGTAGCCTTTCATCATCTGGTACAAGACGACCTCCTCCAATGCCACTTCTCCTTTCAAAGAATCCTTGTCTAGCAAGGTTATCTGGTGACCCTGCCAGTGCAGGTGCCACTTAAAAAGCATCAAGTCTGCGCTGTAAAATAGTTGGCAATTTGATAGGCATCCAGCTGTAAAAGCCATGCTATGACTGACCTCGCATTTTCTAGTGTCACGTAAAAAGTATTCAGCCCGCTCTGCGAAGTAGTTGGTGATAGGAAGGGCATGCAGAAAAAATGACACAGAAGTATGGTACAGGCTCCTGTCTGGCCATCTCCTGTCAAACCGTCCAACTCTTGCCAGCATGGACGGAGAACGTTAAACAATGACTAGGATGATGATGATGATATATACGTAGTAGCGTAAGCATTTAGATTGGATGACCGTAATTTCATCAACAGAGATCATCCGCCCTTAGACCGCTTTTGTCTTCGTCTTGTAGAGTATCCAACAAAAACTAGCCTCCTTATATATATATATATTTCTGATCACAAATGGATTTTAAATGTTCACAATATCTGTTTTATCATTTTTTAATTGATGAATAAATCGATTATATCGATCGCATTATGAAAAGAAATTCGCTTTCATCGGGTGAGTTTAAACTAAGATAAGGTAAAAACGGCTTAGTTAACCATCGTTCAACAGTGCCAATCGCTTGAACGATAGCTAACAAAGCGGGTCGCTCAGAATCCTCTACTTCTCCTGCCTTAGTTTAAACTCAGCCGATGAAAGCATATTTCTTTCATGATGTAATCGATTTAATCGATCTATTTGTCAATGAAAGAAATGCTGCTGAAACAGCTGTTGCGAACCTTTAAAATACATTTCTGTGCTTTTATACAAACACCATAGCTAGAACCATCCCTATGTTGGATATGTGACTTTCATTGGATTGTGAATTTACGTGACTATGTATGTGTATGTGCGTGTGTGTGTTGTGTGTGTTGTATGTGTGTTGTGTGTGTTGTATGTGTGTTGTGTGTGTGTATGTGTGTGCGTATTCCTATATATGCGCGTATATTTTATATATATGTATATACGCCTAGATACATGTGGAACTCGACTGTTTCCCGGCGTTCTGAGCGTTAAAATACGTAGATTGGAATGAATCTTACACTTGATTAACTATATATATATATATATATATATATAT
>NC_068988.1:40183724-40191740 GCF_001194135.2 Octopus bimaculoides | reverse complement strand
TATACAAATACACAAACACATGCACACACACACACACACACACACACACACACACACACACACACCACACACACACACACCACACACATACAATAACAGAGACACACGCACACTAACACATACATATATGAATGTATTGTGTATATATTTATGTATGTTCGCTTGCATGTAGGTATATCTAAAACAGCAGGTGTATTTCCAGAGGTGGTAGCATTTGGAGCTGAAATTCAATGAACAATAACCGACATATATTGAAATGTAATAAAAAGGTTTACATAAAGCTTATAGCAAAGTAGTGTATATATATTCAATTGTATGAAGTTAGATATTGTTATTGTCTGTTGAGATTAATTTACTGTTTACTGAAAAAAAGCGATTAGGTAATGTTGTTTCTCATTTAGGCTGAACGTGCAATTTTATTTAAACAGTTGAGATTATAGGTAGACATATGGATGATTAAATTATGTGCTTGCTTCTTTCAACATCGATAATGTACAAAGAGTAAATGGACAGCTACTCAAACAACAAGGCAACATGCTGATTTCTATAGGCAAAAAAGGTTGCCTGGGTACTAGTTTCTGTTGAGTCCTCATAAAACCACTGAGGAACTAAACACACTATTTGTTGCAAAGAAAGATTAGCAACACATTTGATAACAAAAGCAGGTGTGTGCTTCAAATGACACGGCTTGCAATGAAGAATTGAAACATTTTGAAGTATTTACTGCATTAGAATAGAAGCTGTACCAGCAATATTTTTGATTCTCAACGGAAAATATTTTTGTTACTTTCTTCTTTCTTAGAATCGATGGTATGTATTACAGCAGCGAATGAGACGCAATATAGTTCCTCTATTGACTTAAGAAGCTCTATACTTTTTCACTGATTAAAATCTTACACCTGGGGGGCAATTCCGTTTTTAGCAAGTTAATAGATCTCATTTTTGCTTTTAATGTAAGTACTGCATTGATTTACTATAGTCCAGAAATGAGACATCTGAATATTATCGTTCGCTAACTGAAAATAAATTAAGAAACAAAGAATATCTATACGTAACACCATATATTCAATGAAGTCAGTGGCTCAAATAAGATGCCTAGTTTTTGCAAAATATCAAATTTTCATTTGTCAGCTGCTGCAGTCAATTGTCCATAATCGATTTATTCCTACATAGTTTAAACTGTTAATGAAAAAATGTCTTCGTCTCCGAAAACTGAGACAATATATCTCGTCCATTTAAATATCTCTATTGTTTTAATCCCTAGATCAATACCCTCGCTCAAAAAAGTAAAATCCTAGCATTCATATCCATAATTTTTCTAATAAATTTACATTGATTTGTGACATGCGCATTGCTGTTGATATTTAATCCCAGATCAATTATGATTATGTAAACCTCGGATGAAACGTTTTCCAACCGCAACCATGCTGTATTTTCTCCAAGCGTAGTGCAGGTAGCACTACATATTCCAATGCGTCTATAGCTTACTTTTAGACGGTAGTGTGCAATTTCGTTTTACTTCAATGTTTTGAACTGGGAGGAGGCTGTTATTGCTAACGTTGTGCTGCCGTATACAAGCTTCCCGTTGCACATGGTTGCATGGTTGAAGATTGATAGATGTGCATGAGTGGAAGGTGTTTAGCAGAATTGTAATTTGGGCAGAAAGAAATTGCTTCGCATGTATATCTGTGACATAATAAAAGTGATAAGACTTTTGAATGAAAGTATATAACAAAATATTTGGAGTAGCTTCGTATCTTCGTGAATAAGATGGGTACTGGAGAAAGATGTTAGGATCTTAATTACACTTTTGTTTTTAGTTCGTATCAACAATGACAAATGCAATGACATGAATTATAACATTCACCCAAAATTCCCACCAATGCTCTGGTGCTTATACTTTTCAAGTATAAGAAGCAATTCTAATTTACACAAATAAGAGAACACAAAATGATCTATCACGCTAATTTTGAGCTTATAATATGAGAGTGGTACAATGACATGCAGGATTTAAGTAAATGCCTCTATAATCAGAGTTCAAATACTACTGAGGTAGATTTTTCCTTTCATCATTCCATGGTGTTTCAAATGTACTAGAAACACTAGCATAATTCTCCCAACAAAAGGATGGTCACGTTGCTTATGTTGAATACTAGAGGAAATGAATGGAGATAATCAGTAGAGCCTCAGACGACGAATGTACAGTTACGAACTTTTACGTTATACATTCGGTCTGCAACGAAACCTTGTTCTTTCTTTCATCATTCAGCAGTTACTAAAATAAGCACAAATAAAATACAGAGATTGATCTAACACCTTTTGAATTTTATGGATTATCAGAAATTGTAGCAAAAATAGACATAATCTTTGACTAAATGACAGAAACGCATTCACTAAAAAAGTAAAATCAGCCTATAGAGTAAAATAATTCTTGTGATTAGACACAAAAGTGAGGTTTCATTTTCTTCACTTTATATCAAACTAACCAGTAAAACAGTAAGTCTTGTTACCTTCCACTCAAATCTTCTTCACAGAATATAGTGGCAAGAGGAGTTGACGGAACACTGTGATATCGCTTACAAACTTGGTTTTCAGTTACGTTCGGGCTGGTTCCAACATGTACGTCGAATCGTTGCGGAGCTGAAATAGACGATTACTTAGTTGTTATAGTTTTCTATAGTTCGTTATTAGCAGAGCTTATTCCCGCGTATATATTTATAAATATGCTAAACGTGCACGCATGCGCGCGCGCACACACACACATACACACACACGCACATACATATGAACGAGTGGTTACCCAAAAGAAAATGGAATTTGCAATAGTATTTTATTCACTTTGTTTACATGTTTGCACTTTTATCGCCTTTAAAGTATTCTCCATTTGAAGCAATGCATCAGTTCAGGCGTTGGAGCTCTTGCAAAGTAATGCCTTTATCGTTTTTATCCTCACTTCTTCCCCATCAGCAAATTGTGTAGCATCAGCTTTCGTCACCAGTGATGACATTCGAAAAAAGATTCGGATCAACTTCCAACTGTTCTCTCAGTTAACGACACGCATTCAGTTGTTAATGCTTTTAATCTTCCGTGTGCAAGTGTCGCACATATTTTGTTGCAACTCTTTTCATTCGCAATTCCTAGCTCAAAATTTGTTAGCAGGGGCTCCAGGACACACTAGCTATATCAAAAGATCGTCATTATCCCTTGATGGCTTTCCAAGTTCAGTTCATGAATTTTCATGATGCTTTCACTCGTTCAGGAAGTCGACGGTCGTCCAGAGCGAGGTTGTTCTTAAAGCGACAATTGACCATTCTTAAAGCATGAAAACAACTTGTAAACTTGTGTTTTGTTCATGGCAGTATCTTGTAAGCTGTTTGAAGCATGACAACTGGTTCGGCCGCCGTTTTCTCCAGTAGAAAACAAAATTTCATGGAAGCATGCTATTCCTTTGTTTCAGCCATCGAAGAAATCGACGAACAAGAGAGAAGCACTGAAAAACAAAGACGCACCACGTGGCAGTAGAACATACTCGACAACGCCGGTCATCAGACTGATGTCTGAGGGTCACATCAAATGGCTTCTAATGGCGGAAGTCTGAACTACAACGGATTTGTTCCACAGAGAAGGTTTCCGGTTACTCCTGGGTATCTGCTCTTATATTTATATATAGGGAGAAATGCAGGTAAACACGTGCTCTTAATGTATTTACCTTCTGTGAAGGAGAACTGCCTAATTGATTCATACAAACTTATTTTATTACATATGCCTACGGCATTATGTGTCCTTATTATATATTAGTGTCTACATGTCGTTATGCTGCCGAGTAATGGCCTAGTCTAAATGAAATAGATCCTTCAACAGAAGTCTACCATAATGATCACATTGATATCCTCGACAACAACCTGTTTTTTTTCTTCTTAAAGCAAATTATAACTCTATCGTTCACATTTACCCCCATCCCCCCACACACATCCCTTTATATTTTATTTCAAATTTTACCTGTGTACAACAGTATATTATTCCCATTCCAGTAAAAATTTATGTAAAGGACTTTGAAGTGACATCGCTGAATATTATAGTAATTTTTTTCCAGCAATAAAATGATTGTTTTACTATTGTTCTGTTTTGTTGTTGCTTTTTAAAAAAAATAACAGTTCTTAAATTCATCTTAAGCGCCAGTACTCTACTATTTTTCGTTAGTGTGTCTAACTGTAAATATACTAATCCTTTTTTCATGTTGATAGGATGGTCTACTTGAGAGATAAATAAGTAGGATGTTTCTAACTAGTTTATTGATCCCCTTCATATCCCCTACATTCCGAGTAGATAACATTTTCAAGTTTTACAATGAAGAGTTTCGTCTTTCTGCATTTTTGTAATCGAACCCTAAACCAGCTGATAGCATATCAGACTTCTTAATCACACAGCTTCACTTCACCCATACATATCTGTATCCATTATTTAGAATATCCTGTCTTTTACTTCGTCAAAAGTAAATGATATAATGCGAAACATATCCAATTGTGGTGTACCTTCCATTAGAACTGAGTCAGTAGTTGTCACATTGGTCTCTAAGTTTAAGTACGCACTTAAATTCATTGTTCTTTTATATGAAATTATTTTTCTGTACATGAATTAATATTGTAATGGAACAATGAACCTGCCGTTTGTCATCGAGTAGAATCTTTACTCAGTTCCCGTAACGTAAAAACAGTTCACTGAAAAATGTTTCTCACATTTCTTCTAAATTCTATATTTATGTAAGTACAAAAGCAACAAAGCAAATGCATCAAACTACTTGACCATAGAATCGAGTTGTTGTCACATCCGAAAAATGCGTAACTAAAATATTCACTCCAAATGCTTGAGGTTAAAGACTTGAAATATATATTCGAGCAATTAATACATTATATAGGAAAAATTCAACTTAATTTGGTGTGGATTTATAAATAAATCAATCACCAAATTTAAATGGTATATAAGATGACGTACGTGTAATCGTCAAAACTTACATTAGTACATACAAAGCTAGCCTTATATCATCTCCAAATGTCTTAAATAAAGATACATTGATCAATGTAATCTATAGTATAAAAACAACAGATGATGCTTCTTGTATCGCGTTTTCTATTTTAATTGACCAACTAAAGAATAGGTACATATTTCGTCCTGTCTTAAAAGGATAACAGCTAATTTCAGAACAGGCGAAATTTGAACGTAAAACCTAAATTGGTGTGAATGAACTTCAGACACTTATCTAAGAGCTCTGCGCTTATCTAACTAACAGCTCAGCGTTTTTTTTTTCTTTTTAAAGGAATAATTTGTGGCATAGACGCAAGACCACGAATTTTTACGAACCAACATACTTTCATTAGTTGTATCCGAGACGTTAATCAGTACTTAAGTTATTGATATCCGAAATCATGAAACTTGGGACAATAATATTTAAACATCAACAATTTAAGAACCACAACGAAAACTACAACAGCGTATTTTGTCTGAAGCCATAGCAATCTACCAATATTTCACCTTTGGGAAAGCAGTAAGCAAAGCTGAATCGATTTCAGTAATTTGAATAAGTATTTTCTTATTTTGGTAATCTACTCTTACAAAACAGTCTCACTGAAGCGTTCTGTCTATTTATTTATCATATTTTCTTATATTGGTTTCGAGCATCGACTACGGATATGCTGCAGTGTTTCAGGACTTTGATTTGATCTACTAAGTCCCATTATTTCTCTGAATATCATTCCATTACATGGAATGATATTTGCCGCTTTTGTTGCTACTGCTGCCGCTGCTGCTGCTGTTGCTGCTGCTGCTGCTGCTGCTGCTGCTGCTGCTGCTGCTAATGATGATGATGATGATGATGATGATGATGATGATGATGATGATGATGATGGTGGTGATACTGCTGCTGCTGCTGCTGCTGATGATGATGATGTTAAAATTGCTATTGTTCTTACTGTTGATGATAATTATGATGGGGAAATGATTCAGAAGATGAAGATGGAAGCGATGATGATAGAGGATGGTGGTGATAATGTTATTTATGATGTCGCTGACGGCATTGTTGATAATACATCAAAAGGCATACGTACATGTGAGAGTGTCTTTGCTTATTAGAATAACTTTACGTATTTGCCGCACCTTGTTCAAATTCACTTGCCAATATGGGCGATGTTCAACATCTAAAAAAATATTATAAAACACTATAAAATATATTAAATAACTTCAAGTACATGCATAATAATAATAATAATAATAATAATAATAATAATAATAATAATAATAATAATAATAATAATAATAATAATAATAATAACAATAATAATAATATTAATGATAATAATAATATATATACACATATACACACACACACACACACACATATATATATATATATATATATATATATATATATATACATATGAGCATTCGTACATCGTACACACACATACACATACACATATAAACATTGAAGTGTAGAGTCACATATAATTGTACAAATAAAGAAAGTATTCATGAAACACTTGTGTTACATATGAATGTCCTTTAAAATTAAGTGCTGTGTTTGTAAATAGATACTCTTTCTCCATAAGGTAAGTTTTCCTTTTATTTTTACTTGATATTTTGGTAATCATATGCCGCATTGAAGTTAAAATAATCATTTCAGATTCACTCACTAAAAAAATGTTATTGCCTAACATCATCGGTACGGAATTCTTAGATATGAGGGAGGAAGTAGTGAAGCAGAGTATCTTTTTTTCTCTCAGATTCTACATCTCCATGAAGATTATAATGCTGCGCAATTACCATCCAGCTGAAAAGCTTTGGAAAGATGTTGTCTCTCAGAGGCTGTGAAACCTGTTTTATGAAATTTATGCGCATTACGCAGGGAAGATCATTGCACGGACAGTCCTACACTGGCACCTGGCCAGCCGGATAGAGGCGGTGTTAGCAGTAGCGTAAAAGCGGAAGGCAAAAAGAAAACAAAGAGTAAGAGGAAATATGAAAGGGAGAAAAATTTAAAAAAAGATATATGGAAAAGAAATTATAATAACTTTATATCAACCTGTTACATTTGACTAAATCGATTAACATGTGTAAATATGTCTGTTCTGCTCCTAACAAATATAAAGCATTCTTATGCAAATATTTGTTTAACAGAAAGTACAATAGCAACTCATAGCAAAATATACCGTTTTAGAAACAGTCCTACTGAATCCGAAAAAAAATTAGCCAGACAACCTCTAACCCCTAGGAACTGAAAACCTACTTTGTAAGCTTGCCTGTATGGAGACATGAAGAGCAGATTAAAACCGTAATATCGGTTTCAAATTTTGGCAAAAGGTTAGCTATATCGGAAGAGGAGGTTAGCCGATTACGTTGATCCTAGTGGTCAACTGGTACTTATTTTATTGACTCCGAAAGGATGAAAGGCAAAATCTGCCTCGGCGCAATGTGAGCTCAGAACATAAAAACAGAGGAAATGTCACTAAGAATGTATATATATATATATATATATAAGATCAATTAAGGAAACAGATGGATTGGGTATTAGTCTTCCATGCGACGATCGTCTAGACCCATCCTGCAACTGTCATTTATGGATACGATGTTGTACATTCTTTTGTGCATTCTCCATCAACTTTTCAGTCTGGGTTACGTCAGGTACATTCATACATAAGGTGGTGTCTCGCTAAAGATATTGAGTTCAAGCAGTCATCTCGTCGTTTGTCCGTTTGCTTAGCGAATGGGGCTTTGCTACAGTTGTCCCCATGTAAAATATTCATAAGAAAATAATTGTAAATATAAACATATATACTGTAGAAAATAAATTATGCAAGAGAAAGCATATGGAAAAATAATATTGATAGGCTGAGACCTGTTAAAGAAGGATTAGATTGCATTAAGTTTAAAGAGGAGGGATATTACACTTGCTAACATAGGGTATTCTTCGTCAATCAATAATTTGAGCTTTGTATTTGCCAAGCATGTGTGTGTGTATGCATA
>NC_068988.1:40180831-40182899 GCF_001194135.2 Octopus bimaculoides | reverse complement strand
AGAGAGAGAGAGAGAGAGAGAGAGAGAGAGAGAGAAATAGATAGTTAGATAGATAGATACATACATACATACATACATACAGACAGACAGACAGACAGACAGACAGAAAAACAGATGAGAAAAGGGAGACGGTAACATTTTTGTTTCTTAAGCAATATTTAAAGTGATCTGTCATTAAATTATAACAACCATCGTTGATATAAATTTCCTAAACTCACATAATTTTGACTTATTGCTATGATATTGAAATATCAACATATGGTTGTGTTTGCTTATAAAATATAGTGTTAGGTTTTCAGGTCAGTTGCCTCCTTCAGAATAAATACTAAAATTTGTGAAATATAAAAATATGTCAAATCCAAAATTTTAAATCAAACTTAAACAATTTACTTCCGTATGTATGAATATATGACATGTGACTTTATAGTGAATCTGCTTTAGCTGATGGTATTGTTTTTAGATATTTTAGGCATGTTTCCTCCCACAAACTTTACATAAACTCCTGTCATTGTGCCATATTCTGCAAAGTTTAGCTATGAAAAAAACATGATAAATGGAATGCTTTTCCAGATAAATCTCTGCATAGAAAATCTGCTTAATCAGGTGATTTTTTTTTCAGTCTGCTAAATGTAACTTCATGAAGTGTTTGGATAGTTTCTATTTATATATTTATGAGTATATCTGTGTATGCTTAAATCTTTACGAATAATATGCTAGAATACCTAATTTAGATATAAGAAAGAGAAGTGAGAAGTAAAGTAATAGGGCGCTTGATCTACTGTGAAAGATTTTCAGTATCAGTTTGGGGAGAAATTATTTTTTTCAGTGCATATGCTTATAAATGAGTGAATATACACGAAACATGTGTGTTTGTGTGGGTATGTATGTGCATATGATCGAGGGTATAAGATTGTGTGTAAATCCAGAGAAAAAGAGCTAAGTAATACACGGTGCAAATGCATTTCCTAGATAGATTGAAACTGTTTGTCACAATATATGATTTATGAAAGAGGGAGTGTGAAGATACAAAGCCCAGTAATAAGAACATTGGACTCGCGATTATAATGCCGTGGGTTCATTTACTGGTCTAGGCGCCATTTTGTGTTCTTGAGCAAGCCACTTCATTTTATGTTACTTAACTCCTCTCATCTAAAAATGAGTTACAACCGTGTTGTGTGCTGCACTTAGCTCTTTCTCTCACCAGTTGTTACATCCTGGATATAATGCTAAGTCAAAGAGTGTGAGCATCTAAAGGTTTCCTATGTCGCCTGGCCTCTATATAGATAGTACCTATATACATAGACACTTAAAACAGTTGCTGAAATGATGTTAGCAAGCCAGATCTGATGGCAGCTGCAGGCTTGAAATAGATTTTAAATTGGAACTATATGTGTGTATAGTTGATTGTGAACGACACATCGTTAATGGCTGTATATTCAAGTAAGACGCGTTTATTTACACGCTGTGTATATGAATTATTTACAAGCTGTGTGACTGAATCTAAACACATATTTTATTCGTGCATATATCTGTATCACACACTAGCTGTGGGTGTTGAGCATGTACATGACGTTCATAGAATGATTGTGTGTGAGGGAAATAAAGTAACACAATAAAATAAAGAGTGAGAGATACAATAAAGATGCTTACATAAGCATGTATGTCTTTATATATATAGGTACAAACACACGCACGCATGTATGTAAATGTGTGTGTATGTACGTACGTAAGAATATGTGTATGTGCATAATTATATGTGTGTGTGCTTGTGTGTGAGTGTGTGTTTGTGTGTGTATGTGTGTGTGTGTGCGTGTGTGTGTGTGTGCGTGTGCGTGTGTGCTGATACGTTCCTGGCTTTAAGGGCATCAGCAAAGGCCTGGTCGGAGGCCCAACACTGCGGTTACTTTTATAGGGCTTAGAAAAACAGGAGACCACTGCAATCAGTGTGTGAATCTGAGAGGGCAATATGTTGAAAAGATTCATGATTAACTGATCTTCCTGTATTTTCTTTTACCCAAAAGCAGGAAATTTTCAGCACCGCATCGTACGCATATACACACACATTTAT
>NC_068988.1:40177517-40180690 GCF_001194135.2 Octopus bimaculoides | reverse complement strand
TATATATATATATATATATATATATATATATGTATATATATGCATATATATGTGTGTGTACATATATGTATGTATGTATGTGTGTGTGTGTGTGTGTATGCATATGTAGATGTATATGTATACGACGAGCTTCCTTCAGGTTCTCTCTACCACATACACTCACAAGGCGTTGGTCGGCCCGATGCTATAGTAGAAGACACTTGCCCAAGGTTCCACACACTGGGACTGAACCCCGAACCATGTGGTTAGCAAGCAAGCTTCTTACCACACAGACACGCCTGCGCCTATATCTATAATATAAATTGAACATGGCCGACCGTTGTATTCTTTCTTGTCGCGAGGCTCACGGCCAAACGGCTTGGTGGCTTCGCGTGAAACATGGCAAACATGTGGAGACGGGTGCATAGATTGGAACGCGCTTTGTATTTTTCATAGACCCCATAGTTACCGAGAAAATCGATTAAAACATCCTGGGTGCTTCCGTGTATGTGAGTTTGTGTCACTGAAGCCATTCATACATAATATATATACACATAATTACTGTCTTCTCTGTCAATCACTCACACATACACTCACTACAAAAACTGAATAGAAAATTTCAGTTATCTCTCTCTCTCTCTCTTTATCCCTCTCTCATATACACACACACCATCAGCATTACTCTCTCTGTCTCGCACACCCCAACAAACATATACACACACACACACAGACATACGGACACACATCAATTCTTCCGTCTCACGCCGACTTCAAAAGAAGTTCAGTCATAAAACTGTCCATGCCTCTTTTCATTTGACACCCACTTCAAAAGATCCCCTTTCCATAAAATACACATATTTAAAAAATATTTTCGCTTGAGCAGCCATTGATCGAGAGATAAAACATAAACCACATCCTGCTGACAGCAAAGCTCCCGCCAAATTAGCCGCAAAAACACACACACACACACATACACACACACACGTCCATTTCATGTCTTTCACTTTCTCTATGATTATACACACATTTAATACAATAGCTCTCACATACATTTTCGTCTTCAACAGGTATGTATCTACTCTATAATATAAATTGTTTTTCTATAAGCGTATAACAATTACTTATTCCATACTTGTTCACTGAGCTTTTAACTTCACTTTTCTTAAATTGGATACGTCTGCTATTAATTCTTATATACTATTTTGCCGTTAAATCTTACAGCTTCATTTCCTGTTAAAGCAATTCTTAGCGTCAACTTATTAATGCCTCTTCTGTTTTCCTAAACTCCATACTTACCGAGAACAGAGATTAAAACTTTTTTCTAATGCAATTCCCCTTTCTTCTACCATTAACACAACCAGTTGCTCACATAACTTACACTTTCTAATTCAAACTACATAATACGCAGCATTGTCCCATTAAAACAGTACGGTGTTTTGAGAGAGATTTGGCTGCAATGGAAATTTCCGAGGAAGGGGCGAATTACTTCCTGGAAAGTTCCAAGGAAGGGGAGGACTGAAAAGAATTACTTCCTGGAAAGTTCAAAAGAAGGGGAGGAATTACTTCCTGAAAAGTTCCACGGATGGGGAAATACTTCCTGGAAGGTTCCAAAGAAGCGGAGGAGGGGAGGAATTACTTCCCGGAAATTTCCGATTAGGGAGGGGCTAAGTTTTTCCTGGAAAGTTCCGAGAAAGTCTCCGGAATTTTCTACGAAATGTCCAGGAAATTGCTCACTTTCGGAACTTTCCAGGAAGTCCCATACTCCGAACTTTCCAGGAAGTAGCTCAACCTCGGAACTTTCTAGAAAGTGAAATCTGCAGACGTTTGAGGAAGTCCCATCCTCGAAACTTTCCAGGATGGGACTTAGGAACTTTCTGAACATCGGAACATTCCAGAAAGTCCTTGAAACTTTAAAGGAAGTCACAACCTCGGAAGTTTCCAGAAAGTACCCCAACCTCGGAACTTTCCAAGATGACATTTGAAATTTTCAGGAAGTCCAATCGTCGGAACTTTCCAGGAAGGCTTATCCTCGGAACTTTCCAGGAACTAGCTCAACGTCGGAACTTTCCAGAAAATCCATCGAAATTTCCAGGATGACTCATCCTCGGAGTGTCTTCTTTCTAGGAAGACGCATCCTCGGTATTTTGCAGGAAATAGCTGAACCTCGGAACTTTGCAGGCAGTCCTAACCTCGGAACTTCCCAGGATGGCCATTCCATTTCCAGGAAGTCCAATCCTCGGAACTTTACAGGAAGTCCTATCCATGGAACGTAGGTCAATCGTTTCTTTATTTAGTATTTTTTCATTTGTCTTGCCCTTTTGTAGTCTGTTGTGTCGCTGAATTTTTACTGAGAACATTTTTCGTGGTTAGATGATTCGGCATCTATCTCTATAATAGGAGTCCACTTTTGCTGGTCATTCCTCTTATTTTTGTATATAATTTTGTATATATATATGTATATATATGGTAAAAAAAAAAAGAAACGAAATCGTCAAAACAACAAGCATGTAAAGGACGAAAGTACAACAACAGCAAACAGGACAAAACAAGATACACGGATCATTCGCAGCCAATTGCCTCTTTAGTCGGAGTTTGGAATTTCCACGTAGTTTCGCCCAATCTTCTCCGATGCTACTCAAAAACAGTTGTGGCAAGGGTTTCAGCTGAAGGCAATAAGCCCCTAAGCAAGACAGGCGAATGCACCTATACAAACACAAAGATATAACTAAAAGAAAGTGTCTTTCGACTAACGGACGAATGTAACATAAAAAATGGATTTATACATATACAAAGGGCAAAAGCGTTTCGGCTATACAACCAAAGGAAAATAATTATACAATTACAACAAAAATAACACAAAACAAACAGGGTCTTTCAGCTATCAGACAGTGTAATATGCTAGTGCAAGGAAAAAAGGAAATGGAAAAATCTTAACTGACCGGGTGGCGAAACAGAACAGATGCAACTGACCTCAAAGGCGGTCAATTTGAATAAGGACGACAATGCATAAAGTGGACAGCGATCACATGGTAAAGGAGGGGAGGAGTTGAAGAAGGCAGAGGGACTAAGGAATAGGAGATAGGAGAAAGAATTGAGAGGGACCAAGTAATGATATGGAGGAATCACAGAATGTGAGGGAGAGAGAGAGAGAGAGAGAGAGAGAGAGAGAGAGAGAGAGAGAGAGAGAGAGAGAG
>NC_068988.1:40175579-40177233 GCF_001194135.2 Octopus bimaculoides | reverse complement strand
TATATATATATATATATATATATATATATATATATATATATGCGTGTGTGTGTGTGTGTGTGTGTGCATGCATGCATGTATGTATTATGTATGTATATAAATACATATATTCACCTATACAGTCATACATTCACATATATACACTAAATTATAAACACCCACCATTTTTGTATTTAGTATAAACATAGATAATTGAACATGAAATCGTTAAACAAGAATGCAATTAAGCCCCTTAAAATATGTAAGAATCTTCGAGATAATATGAGTTAAAACCGATGCGTTTGCTCCAAACTACTTCTTAACATCGAGCAGAAATAGCAATTTAATGAAACAGAATCCAATTTCCTGGCGATTGTAATCTGATTATATTAGTCTCAATATATATTGGCTCACCGTTGTATAGATGTTTAACTGCACCTAACACGTCTCCTTTTTATAAAGGAAAAATATTATATGATTCACTTATATCCCCAGGCAAATTTACTAATGATGTTTTTCCTTTAATTCATTGTAGATATTCGTTTTTCACTGCAGCTTAGAAAAAAAACTTCAGGGCGCATAAAAATATCATAGTCCAAGTTAATAATATGACAGTGTTACAAATTGCTGAATAATTTGATATGAACGACCGTCTCAGTCCAATATTAAATTAACAATACTTAATGATTCTATGCAGGAATAAAAACTCATTAAAATTATGCATTAAATATAAAAATGAATGTGATTTTTAAAAACATTTTAAAGAACAAAATTTTCTGAGAATCAGTTTCATTTATGGTAAACGCAATTTTTTCAATGAACAGATATGTAATAAGAAACTATAACAGAAAACAGTGGGACTTGATTAAATTATTTGGCATTATCACTGTTATGAAAAAGTGTTTCAACTAAGACAAACAATCTAATACATTTAACAAACTAATCCATATTAATTCATTCGTGAAATATTGGATAACTAATTACTATTTTCTGATTACTATTTTTGTTGCATTTTGCCGATTCATGAAAATAACTTTATTATTGTATTATTTTATTTTTATATTCTTGAGTAAATGAAACTGTTCCCTCCGCTGGCTTGCATTAAAAAAAATATATATATATTTGCATTTTATATTATCAATGTTCACAAATGTATGATACCAACGTAGAATCTCATTAAAATATGTGATTTTGTGAAGAGATAGCCAAATAAGATTTTCATGAGGAATCTCTATTGTTATAATTGTATGTATGTATGTATGTATATGTATGTATATGTTCATATATATATAATATTTACAAACAAGACAGAAGGCTTTGTAAGTTACGGAGAGAAAGCGACTGTGGTTTGTTTATAAATATTATATGTAGTATTAGACTGTTGAAGTATATATACGTAAAATTTGGCTGAAATTAATGCATGAACATTTGACTCATTTGGATGCGCACCGCATGTAGCAATGTGAGCGTTGATATGTTGGTCCATTTCTGACTAGGGTTAGCCCAATATATTTCTGCCAAATTGTTTATATATAAATATCGCTTGAAATCGGAGAATATATATCATTACTATGATATATTATTATAGTTATAATTGTAAATACACACATATACATACACACACACACATACACACACACACACACACACACACACACACACACACACACACACA
>NC_068988.1:40174141-40175448 GCF_001194135.2 Octopus bimaculoides | reverse complement strand
ATCTATATACATAAATATATATATGCGTTTGTGTGTTCCCTTTCTCAGCAGATTGTGAAGTAACCGAAGCGATATATTTTTAATACTCATAGCAAATAAACACTCTAATCTCTACGAATTCCCTTGCAGCTGAAGACACTATATGGTCGAATCTGTAATCATGTTATTTCGAAGCGAAGATCTTGATCACACGTCATGTTTGTTTTAATGTAGGGGGACAGTTATCGTATACAAACTAAAACGAAACGCCTACAAAATATTTGAACGCATAAACTAGTAATTCAATACCTTATTAGATATTTTCAGCTTGAATAACTTGTTATGAGAGACCATATAGTTCATTCTAATTTAGATCCGAAACCTCATTAATGAATGATTACCATACAGATAAACTGATGTATATAATATCAATATATTGTATTGCAATAATCATATATTGATTATAATTAATTTTAACAATAAACCTAAAATAAGTGGATTCACGATATTCAACAGAAGCTGATGATATTCGGCAAAGATGGGTAAATTAGATCAAAATACCTTGATACCTCAAAAACCATTATTTTCCTGCCAATCTACACATTCATATAAACCTAGATTAAATATTGCACACAACATTAAATGAAGTTTCCATTGATAATAATGATTTTAAAAAAATGATAATAATAATAATAATAATAATAATAATAATGATGATGATGATGATGATGATGATGATGATGATAAGGAGAAGAAGAAGAAGAAGAAGAAGAAGAAGAAGAAGAAGAAGAAGAAGAAGAAGAAGAAGAAGAAGAAGAAGAAGAAGAAGAAGAAGAAGAAGAATGATAATAATAATAATAATAAGTGCAGAATCTGTGGACAGAATGGTGAAACCGTATGGCATATTACAAACCAATGTACGCCAGTAGCCCAGAAGGAATGTAAGAGACGCCACGACAATATAGTATGCTCAGCTGACAAGTTATGCGATAAGGAAGAATGAAAACTGGATAGATATGATAGGTTAGCTTGAAAGGTTAAGCAGTTGTGGCCGATGAAGAAGGTGGTGGTAGTACCAATAATTGTTGGAACCCTGGGAACAGTGTGTAAAAATCTGGAGAAGTACATGGAACAAATAGGGGCTGCAATAAGTGTGGAGCACTTGCAAAAAAACAGCACTGCATGGAACCGCTCGAATACTCCAGAAGGTGCTCGAAAAATAAGAGGTGTAATTTTAGTTCACTGGTAGTGAACAGATGGCACTGTAGTACATATCCAGCGTTAGAAGCTGTGCAACGGCAATAATAATAATAAGAAGAATGATAACA
>NC_068988.1:40167609-40174131 GCF_001194135.2 Octopus bimaculoides | reverse complement strand
TGATAACAATAATAATAATAATAATAATAATAATAATAATAATAATAATAATAATAATAATAATAATAATAATAATAATAATAATAATAATAATAACTATATAAAGCTCTTGAAATAGAAGTTAGCAAAATGTGGAATCTGAAGACTAAAATAATACCTGTTGTCATAGGTGCCCTAGGAATGATAGCAAAAGGGGAGAATTGCTACCTAGCTCAGATAGCAGGAAACCGCGTAATGGCAGAAATTCAAAAGATAATGCTCATGGGAACTGTCCATATCTTACGTAAAATACTGTCTATGTAATCTTAAATTTCAAAACAAACTCATAATTTTCTTATGTTTTCTTAAACATTCTCTAGAACAATACTATGTGCAAACCCAAATATATGACACCCTAGGCATAGCACCAACATGAACTTCTAACTTGTCGCTTGAGGTCTCTGGGTGAGACTTGTACAAATGTAAAGCAAAAGTCGAGCATAAAATAATAAGAAAAGAAATAAATTTATTTCTCAAACGCGTGATGATGCTATAAATAGCGTGATTAGGATAAATTATCCATTTATTGCAGAAAAATACGCTACTGACCAGCCATGAGACTCGAACTCACATCTCTGTGATTACGAGTCAAGTGTTTTACCATTAAACTAAACTGCCCCAGCTGTGAGTTGGAGTCTCATGGCTGGCCAGTAGTGTATTTTTCTGCATTATATGGATAGTTTATCCTGATCACGCTATTTATAGCATTATCACGCGTTTGAGAAATAAATTTATTTCTGTATCTTAAAATACATCTCAACGCTTCTAAAAAAGAACAAACTTTGTTTACTTTCATCGTAAAGTTGAATTTAACGTTAGCGTCTTATGAAGCTAAATTTATAAGTTCTAAAATTGCAGAAGAATTATTTGCTGGGCAGTTTAGTTTAATGGTAAAACACTTGACGCATAATCACAGAGATGTGAGTTCGAGTCTCATCGCTGGCCAGTACCGTATTTTTCTGCAATAAATGGATAATTTATCCTGATTACGCTATTTATAGCATTATCACGCGTTTGAGAAATAAATTTTTTTTTGTTCTTACAATACATCTCAACGCTTCTAAAAAAGAACAAACTTTGTTTGTTTACTTTCATAATAATATTAATAATAATGATAATAGTAACAGTAATAATAATTCCTGCAAGAATCCTTCGAAAGACTTGAAATTTTAAGAGACTTGTCACCAAACATCCAAATAAAATACCTGCTAACTAAATTAGCATGCACTAACGAAATGATAATGGAATGACGACAACGATGACGACGATGATTACGATGATGATGATGATGATGATGATAAACAGGATGATGCTGATTCAATCACACACGCACTTTTGTATGTAAATATATATGTATGTGCGTGTGTATTTGTACATGTGTGTGTACGTGCGTGTGCGTGCGTACGTGCGTGTGTGTGTTTGTGTGTGTGCGCGCGCGCACGCATGCTTGTGTAGACATCAGCGTGGAAGAATTTCGGAAAGATATGCGTTTATTGTACCCTTCTGTTAATATGAAACTTTCTAACGACGTATAAGATTTACTGTAGAGGACAAAATGTCATAGGTTATCAATGCATTACCAGTTCGTGAACAGGTTTTAAAATCTCCGTCTACTGCATAACTGGAATCACCCTCCATGCTGCCGTTCACTCCGCCTGTGGAAGACTGTTTACATGGCTTTTCCAGGGCATAGTTGAAGTCCATTAACGTGCTACCTATTACAAGAAACAAAACAGCAATTATTATTTGTAGTTTTGTGATAATAACTTAGAAATGATAATAATGATAGTAACAGCAATAGTAACTTTAGCTATAAGAACAGTGATAGATTGTTTCATTGGTGCAAAGGAAATACATACATCCATATACATAGAGTCATTTCGTTTCCTATATTTTCATCTTTTCGCTTTGATTAAGGCATATGAATATGTATGGGTGAAGATATGGCCATGATTCTAGCGAATTTCCTTCGAGAGCGAAGTATCTCCTAACATGATGATGGTAGGAAAATCTTGTTCAGATTTTGTGGTTCCAAATTGGTAGGGAAATATAAGAAAGTCTACTTTGTATATGTGCGTGGGCCGCATGTTTGCGCGTGTTTTTGAGCGTGGATGTCAAATGACTGCTTTGAAACGAGTTGAAGTAAATTTGTCTCTGTCATATCACAAATAATCATGTAGATGCTAATAGCAGTAAGAAACGAAGCTCAGAAAATAATCAGAGCCAGTACAAATGACTACTGGCTACAGTTAACTGAAGACAATCAGTCGTCATTCGACTCATTCGACGTTTACCCCTAGAATCTATTTAGGAGTCAAATAGACCATTAGCTCAACTTAGCTCGCACAGCTATGACTATGACGCCAGCACTCTAAAGAATACCAGGTTTAAACCATCAAAGAAAATTCAATCAGATGGAAAAATCGATCGATCACTATTCTGGACTGATACACGGAAAATAATATTTTGGAAAATCCACTAGACACTGTGGACTGCTTGCTGAAGAGCTGAGTAAAATCCTTGACCATCTTTCTATCGCCAAAACACCATTATTGAACAGCAGTCTCCTAAAAGTCATTAAATTTGCCAAGACAAGCTATTAGTCACTGGAATCTCTGTACTTGCGCTGGAAATAAGGAGCAGTCCCACACGTTGATGAACAGCTACATGGTCACTGTTTACTAGGATACACTGTGGGCAGAATCTGCTGTAACATACGGTAAAGAGTACTTCCTGATGTTGGAATGACCCTTGCCCACGTGGCTCTAGACAGATCGTTTGAAAAGTCATTGGAAGCATATATCTTAGCCTTAATACCTATTCAACTTAAAATGCTTGAAATTGACATGACTTCTCCTTTTGGCAGTTACAAGAAATAATACAGAGCAAAGGCAACCAATTTACGTCTTCGTCAAAATCCTAAGCCAGAATTGACATCCATCGACTTTTTACTGTTATCTTAACTCATTCAACACAGACAAGGAAGACTCACTTTAATTTGTTAATCTTTCCTCACAAGGCTTTAGCTTCGACTGTGGGATGAAATACGGCTTTAAATTTTCCCCCAATGCTGGTCATCTTCGCTATCAAGCTGAAGCTCCTTTCTAGAACATCATCTCTTTGTGTTTACCTTCATGAGAGTTACAAGCAAAACAAAACTGTGAGAAATATTCAACAGAGATCCACTGTTTACCAATAACGCTGGAGCAATTGTAAAACCTGTCCTTAATCATCATTCAGCGGAAAACGAAAGTTCTGTGCGAAAGTGTTGAGCAGTATTCTGCGACTACCATCAAATGTTGTGTGCAGGGAGTAGATCCCATGTTCACATACTTTGGTTCCACCATCAACACAACATCTCCCTATATTCTGATATCAAGATGATATATTGAACGTGCAGTTTCATCAGATTTCATGCATGCAATGAGAGTTTGAAAGAATAGGAAGCTAATGATGCACATGAAAGTTTAAGAGTAGAGTACTTGTGTCTTAAGCACACTGCTCTAGTAAGGAGACCTAGAGTCTCTCGAGTCTAGATAAAGACAGGATCTTATCACTTTCCAGCTTTGCAGATCCTGAAACTAAATCTGGATATCAGGCTTAAAAATCTTATCACAAACAACGGGTTTGTGGACAGCTTCCAGACACGCAGCCTCGCCATTCAGATCCAACAATTACGTCTCCACTGACTAGCTCAAATACACTGAATGTCAGATTAGGGGATCTCGAAGAACCTATTTAGCGGGATGTGCAGCGCTCTAAAGTGACTTCAAATTCGATTGAAAGATATGAGACAGAGAGAAATTACGGTTAGAGTTAACATTAATGTTCAAAACCTGGGGCAAATTGTTTGTAACGGACCCTACTGAAGTCTAAAAGTAAAACGACGAGAGGAAGAAGTTAACAATTCAAGTGAAGACAAGTAAGTCTTGCTGAAAAACAGCACAGGAAAATGAATGGCTGACAGGTCTGCCAAATGCATTCACATGCACTCGTTGAAAATCACGACGCTATTGCTCACAAATTGTAACACAAAATAAACAAAGAGACAAAGAAATAAGTATTTGATTGATGTATTCAACCAGATATTTCCTGGATAATATTTTGCTATAAATTAAATTTGCTGTATATCATTTTTATGTATCCTCCATACATCTTTCATACAAATATCCGGAAGTATGATTTATTGGAATATTTGAATGTCTTTAAAGAGTTAAAAATGGAAAAAACATGAACAAATATATGCATTATTTTAAACAAGGAAAAGAGAAGTAAAATCAATGCTAGCTTTCTATGCTTCGGTGCACGAACGTAATTTATTCGATATTACATGCAATATTATGCGATTTATGTAATAAATTTAGTGTTCGTTCACTTCTTGAGACATGATAATCTTATTCACAATTAACTTACACACACACATTCAATATACATTCATATTATACTGGATGCAAGACTTGCATTTCATTTAAAAGTAAAATTTTAATTATTATATACCCGGAACATGGAACACATGCCATGGCTTAAGCGTACTAAATATGACATGCCATGATATTCTTTGAAACTGCTATTTGAAGTTGTCTACATTTAGTTGCCAGACACGTGTTGTTAACTTGTTAGATGTTAATGTCGCAATTTTGTTTCATATCAAAACTAAACTTTATAATCTCGAACACCTGGCACTTGCCCACTTCTATATCAATCAGTATTCACTCTTCTAAACCATTAGCCTCTTCACATGTAGCCATATCTCCTTTCAATTTTTTCCCTCTTTCCAGGGAGAACCTTTCGCTGCTGGCTTCTCGATAACTTGCTAGGATCTTTAGTGTTTTAGAGTAGTTGACTCTCTTGAAAATTTCTAATCAATGCCCTAGATCATTGCATGCAAACCTTACTTTATTTTGCAGATAGTGATCGACCCGCATATTATTAGAATAGTCATCGCATGCGCCAATCCACTCAGGGTGGGAGATATTGTCATATTCAAGATCCAGAAACTAGGAAAAATATTATATGCAGCAAATGTCATAGTAGAGATTAAAAAAATATCTTCATGATACTTCAATAAATAAACATAGAGCTGTTATAAAGAAATATACAATGTTACACTCTAGAGAAAGTATAATATACAAAACTAAACAAATGCTTTGCTGATCGGAATGAGCAGCATACTTTAAGATTATATATTCCAGAAAGTCCACATAATATCTTCAGAAATCATTTCCTCCCTGTGTATCACTAAAAACCTAGGGGAGGTCGTATTGATATTAATATTCCTTTTCATGCAGCAGCATCTGGTTGAACATAAATTATTTCACATATATAGTTACTGCTTCTTTTAGGATACAAAAAAAAACAAAACACAATAATGACACAGCATTCGTACACGCGTAGAATTGTTCGCTATTCAAAATAAACTACTAACTGTCTATGTTTTAAAAAAAAGAGAAAATAATCATGTCATCATCATAATATTTGTGTGCAAGAACTAGGTTTCAAAGATAATTTAACTCACCTGTTAGATTCCGAAGATTCCTTAATGGTATCAAATGAATGTCGTCTTCAGAATAGGAGGGCATATCACTTCCGCCGAAACATTTCATGAAATCCTTCAAGAAAAAGATATACATACAAAGATATCCGTATCCACATGGGCACATGTGTGTATATATATATATATATATATGTATATATATATATATATATATATATATATATATATATATATATATATATATATATATATATATATATATATATTTATATATACACGAGTGCGAATGATTGCGTATAGAATAATATATTCTTTTCTACTCTAGGCACATGGACTGAAATATCTGGGGAGGGGGCCAGTCGATTACATCGACCCCAGTGGTACTTAATTTATCGACCCCGAAGGGATGAAAGGTAAAGTCGACCTCAGCGGAATTGGAACTCCGATCATAAAGATAGACGAAATATCGCTAAGCATTTCGCCCAGCGTGCTAACATTTCTGCTAGCTCGCCGCCTTAGTATAGAATATATTACTCAAAGAAATTGCAACCTTGTCTAATTTTCACGTTTTTTATTTATTATACAATCTTATGATGATATAGTATAAGATAATATAATTCAATGAACTTATAGGATATAAATTGTCCATTCTGATTGAACTAGTACTTTCATGCATTAAACTATGCAACCTTCAAGTCCGTGTAGAAATGGTGACAGTTATGCTTTACAATTCACAACTGTAGTCAGATGGTTAACTGTCATTACTACTAGACGAATTTAAAGATTGTATAGCTTAATGCAGCAAAGTACTAGTTCAAACAGGGTGGACATTTAAGATTGTATCATTTCATTATATTATATTATATTATATTATATTATATTATATTATTAGATTGTAAATAAAACGCGAAAATTAATGTTGGAATTTCTTTCAGTAATATATATGTGTGTGTGTGTGTGTGTGTGTGTGTGTGTGTGTGTGTGTGTGT
>NC_068988.1:40164054-40167255 GCF_001194135.2 Octopus bimaculoides | reverse complement strand
TATATATATATATATATATATATATATATATATATATGTACAATAACAGTAGTAGTAGTAGTAGTAGTAGTAGTAGTAGTAGTAGTAGTAGTAGTAGTAGAAGTAGTAGTGGTGGTGGTGTGGGTGGTGGTGCCGGTACTAGCAGCAGCTCGGAAAATTTTATTTAGTAACAAGCAATGATAAGAAAAGACACATGACAATAAAACCAACTAGCATTAGACACCAAAATGAACTAAATATGTAACGGAAATTTACTAAAATATTGGTACGCACTGACACAAGACTTAGCAAATGGTGAAACAAAGTTTATAATGTCATTTCCACCTGCTACCATCATATCAAACAACCAATTCTCCATTCATTCAACCAAAGATAGCTATCTGACTCACATGGGCAACTACAATACCGTGATTAGATATGCAATGGCTCCCCCTACCGGACAACTACAGCCGTGCACTCGAATGGCTCCGGTGATTATCAGCGTGAGTGCAATACACATGAGTAGACATCCTGAACAGAGGACGACAAGTTCCCGTCGACGAAAGGGCAGGGAAAAATGTCTGTACGATATCTTGGGTACATATTTTTTATGTGCGTTGAATTTGTTTTTGCCTCGGTAATAACCGTCTTCGTCTTCGGCAAATACCGGAATGTGATCGGGTCGTTCAACACGATCGGGTGTTATGAGTGATTCATACGTTGCTGCTGATGGCGTAACCAGGGATTCGTATGTCGCTGCTGATTGGTTCACATCTACTGACACAGTACCAGCGTCTTTCTCCATTTCGCTGATTTCTGCTTATTTTGGTGTCCGTAATTTCTTCTTTCTTCTTATTCTCCAAAAAAAATTTATCTGAAATTAGAAAAGAGGAGAGAATTTTAAACTAAAGTATATATCACTTAGTAAAAAAAAAAAAAAAAAAAAGGAAGACTACTTCAAAATAGTACGTGATTGAAATCGTTATATTATTTTCTCTTTTATCTTTTACTTGTTTCAGTCATTAGCATTTGCTGTGAAAAAAGCTCCACCCATTCTATTGGTCATGAATGACCATGGGATTGCACCTAGAAAGTTTCCCTCCAAGGTTGCTTATGGATGACCAACAGTCGTCTATGCATACCAGCCTCAATTCTCCAGGCCACCGATGTTATCCTAAGAAAAGTTTAAGGCTAATGCATCTTGGCTCCTGTGACGTCGCAACACATTTCTGGAGTTGTGTGAATTGGAGTAACGTGAAACAAAGCTCAAGAACACAACACACAGCCCTGTCCGAGAATCGAACTCACTACCTCATGATTTTGAGCCCGACGCTCTAACCACTGAGCCATTCGCCTTCACATTGATGTAAAACACTCATGCTTATATTTGTACGCATACATTCACCCACGCACACATACACATATATAGCCTCAGAAGGATGGTTTACAGGATTTTGTGGCGTATATATTGCATTCCTGAATTGGACGCCTGTCCATCACAGGATTACGAACTTTTTAGCAAAAGAGCAAGTCGATTTGTAGTGTCTTCCAAGTGTCAAAGGCATCCACGGACTAAGTCGGCACATATGTGAGTTATAGCATGATGAGACATGGAAAGACACTTCTCGGTATGAACTCCTTGACGGAGGAATACAAACACACTCGAAAATTTGCAAGATTTCATCAGATGAATCGAGATAAGCATATCAGCAGAACATCATTACGGCCATTGCCAGAAAACTACAAAGCGTTACCAGCATAGATGGTCAAAGACGACTGGCTTGGACGAAATACCAATATAGTAACTCTTATTTTGAAGTATAATTTTTTTTTTTTTGTACAGGAAAAACAAACATCAGGAAATGCCTGATTCGTAAAGAGGGAGATGAACGCAATCAAGTAAGCTAGATGTGAAAGCCAGTGCCAGTCATGTAGGAATAAGAAAGAGAATGTCAACACCATCATAAATAACTGTTTGAAAATATCATCACGCCGCTATCTAACACACGAGGCATGATATCGTAATCAGACCTATGTACAATGCAAGCATAACATACAAGGCATAATGATCAGAGACAAGACAAAGGTTGTGTGTAAGTTTGTGTGTGTGAATCTATGTGTTCATGTGTTTGTGTAAGTGCCATGTGTGCATTTGTGTGTGTTTGTGTGTGCGTGTCTTATATTCTATGTTATACTTTTATACTAATAATGCAATAATGTAGTAATTTAAATCTTATTCTTAAGAAACCGATGTTCAAAATATATCATATTTGCGTTTTGAGAATAATCGCTTTTTCTTTTGTATATGTACACTTAGACACGTATAAATATACAGAAATTCAGCTTCCATACACATTTGAGTGACGTTATAACCTACATTCGAATATAAAAAATTTCGTATATCTTCGTTATCTTATTTTAATTGAACTAAAATTACATCAGTACCCACTCGATTAGTTGCATGCTCTCTCTGCACATCAAAACTCATACGCATAAACATACAGACACGGTCTGCGAGCACACGTACACATGTATGTGTATGTATGTATGAACATATGGTTGTGGAACAGTGTTATATTTGATAAAACCACAAACTGAAAATGACGTGCCCTGACATTTTTTAGTTTTTGTTTTGTGACATTTTTAAAGAATTTCTCATAAACATAATGGAAGTCGAATGTTTAATCAAACTCGTACACAAGTTGACAAGTCTTTTATTTTATTTTCTTATCTGTCTCCTGAAGAGTGGTGAGCAGATAGAATCGTAAATGCGTCGAACAAATTGCTCGGCAGCATTTCATCAGACTTTTTATATTTTAAGTTTAAATTCCACCGATGTCAACAATGCCTTTCAACCTTCCTGACTCGTAATATAAAATACCAGTCGAATACTTCGGTAGATTTGATCGAGTTATCCGGCCTTCTGAGAAATTGTTGATCTTATGCCAAAATTTGAAGTTTATCGGTTTGTCTGCAACTATACACACATTTAAAAATATTGCGGTTAGCAAATAATAATAACGTGTTCAAAGAAACATATTTTTAAAAATTAAATGTTGTCATCTTTCTTACGAAACTTCGAAACATTTTTATGAAAGGAGAAAGAAATGCTGTTTGAAAAGTAATTAATCTACACGCCTCAATGTGCGGTAGTTCTAGTGATCCTGTATATATTTTTAGAAAACGAAAAATGTAATGAAACAGCTGCGCAACAAATGCTGC
>NC_068988.1:40158827-40163670 GCF_001194135.2 Octopus bimaculoides | reverse complement strand
TTTTTTTTTCTTTCAGTCATTTGACTGCGGCCATGATGGGGCACCGCCTTCTAGAATTCTTGTCGAAGTAATCGACCCCAGGACCTTTCATTTCAAAGCCTATATTCACGGAACCATTAGGTAAGGGAACGTAAACACAACAGCATCGGTTATCAAACGGTGATGGGGTACAAACAGACATGACGACACACACACACACGCACACACATACACACATACACACACACACACACACACACACATAGACACACACACATACATACACAGGTACACACACACACAAACGCACGCACAAACATATATATATACGACGGACGTCTTTCAGTTTCCGTCTACTAAAATTCCCCCACAAGGCTTTGGTCGGCCCGAGGCTATAGTAGAAGACACTTGCCCAAGGTACCACGCAGTCGGGCTGAACGTTAAACCGTGTGCTTGGGAAGCAAGCTTCTTACCACATACCCACGTCTGCGCCTAAAACTATTGAACGCTTTACGAATTTGCGTGTCATCTTTGCACAGGAGCCATGCTAATCTCTATATCGTACCAATTTTAGTATATATATATATATATATGCTGCCTAAGCAAATATATGTAAGCATAATAAATTATGAATAAGACGATCTGTTTAATATAACCTGTGGTTAAAGCATGTAACCTGTGGTTAAAGAACTAAACGAACACGAGAAGTGTTAGACTAGTTTCGACTTGTTCTTGGCGTTATATCACGTGCGTCTACTTATGTTCGTCCAGTAAAGATTCCAAGCAGCGCAGAAGTACTTATAAAAAAATGCTATGTATACTAGGCATAGCAGTATATCAGTATGTTTGCCTGAAGCGAGTATAAAATATATTCATTCAAATATTAAAACAATGCGTGCGTGGCTGTGTATGTGTGTGTGTGGGGGGGGGGGTAAGTGTGTGTATGAGAACGAGAGAGGGAGAGAGAATAATTTGTGATCGATCGATTATTTTTGTATAGATTGAAAGCCATGTTGAACTCTAACTAAAACAGATGGTATAATGATGATGAATAGATGATGGCTTTGTTTCAATTCATGAGTATACGTTTGTGTGTTTGTGCAAGTCTGTGTGTTTCTGAATGTATGTGTCTATGTGTCTTTGTGTGTTTTATTTCGTTTTATTGCTCGCTTACATAATCGCTAAGAGCAAAAATATTCTTAACAAATCTTCGTTTAGAAATTCAATCAGTAACTGATAACGTACCAAAATATACACTGTCTGGAAATTTTTGAAAAAATGATTGTTGACATGTCTTTGTCTGGATATTTTTTTTATTTACTTGTATTCTGTTAGAAAGTAATCAAAGGTCAATCTGACCACGAATAAAATTATGCCGAATCGAAGGAAGCGAAATTATTCGTCTTGCCATATATAAAGTAGATAAGTTTAAAACAAATCCGGTTTTATCTTATCTAGGTTTTGATTTTTGTTTTAGGATGCCTATTGTAGAATTCTTTTAAATCAGAGTAACGTTTGAAGATATTGTAGGAAAGTAGTGCTTTTCTGAAGGTCACATGAATTCAAAATAATCAAAGTTAAATCTGACTAGGAAGTGAATTATACAGAATCGAAGGAAGCGAAATTATTCGTCTTGCCATATATATAAAGTAGATAATTTTAAAACAAGTTCTGTTTTATTTTATCTAGTTTCTGATTTTTGTTTTAGGACGCCTATCGAAGTATTTTAAAATCAGAGTAGCATTTGAAGATATTGTAGGAAAGTAATGCCTTTCTGAATTACACGAATTCATATCTAGAATTGTGCAAACGAAATACGAAAACGAAGTAAGAATGTAGAAAAAAATATATTTAAATCGATTTTCACACTTATCAATTAACGCAACTCTATCATCACTACTACTGCCAACAATATCGCTATCACTGTCATCTTCACACCACCATCATAACAACCACATCCACCATAATTATAAGCACCTTCACTATCGCAACACCATCGAACTCAGTCACCATAACCACCACTGCTAACATTGTCATTAGTGGTGTGATTATAAACATTTCTTTCAAACATGTTACTTGCCGTGAATTCTCAAGTATCATGATGCAGAATATATATCTGTAACTTCTGAAATTCAATCACAGATGAGTTATCTTCTACGCGCTAGAACCAAGGAGAGTTAATCATGGTTCCTAATTCATGATATGGTTACTCTTTTCCAATAAAGTTATTGATATATTTTAGTATCTATAAATGAAGGATCATGTTACTTGAGACAGCACATACTCCTATTCTGATTATCTATACAGTAGAACCCCGGTCTACGAACGCTTCTTTTCATGAACAAATCAGTTTACGAAGAATATTTCGAATATAAATTGTCTCGGGTGACGAACCGTGTTTCAAGTAAGGGACACACAATCCACCAACGTTTGACGATAAGCTGGGAGTATCAGTTGCTGTCTAGTCTTCGCTCAGTATACATACCTGGTCGAGTTCACCGTGGCTGTTCATGAATTTTGGTATGAGTAAAATAGTTTCGGATTACGAATATTTCGAGTGACGAACGGCTTTTAGGAATGAATTAATTTCCTAAACCGAAGTTCCGCTGTATTTTAAAATGTTCTTACGCTCTAAATAAAAATGTTACCTATACATAGCCGTAATACCGCCCATTAGTTTCACACTGATTCCATTGCAAATATCCATTAGTGGGACATAATTTTCTACTGCATTATTAATTGCAGTACATGTGTCGCATTACATTACGGTCTTGAATATTTATCAACCGTAATATACAACGAAAAGTCACTAAGTCACTAGAAATACACAGAGGGGTGACTGTGTGATTAACAAAATCGCTTCGCGAAGATATTCCTTTGTGCCTAATTCTAATGCGCCTCATTGCACAGTTACTTTTTCTGATAGCATAGCTTTGATCAAAGTTTTATGGGCGTTTGGTCATCGTTTGTTCATGCGTGCACGAGCGTGTATATGCGTGCTTGTGTCCTAGAGTACCTAATATAACAATGCCTGGGTATTGTATCAGAGTAGCACGATAACTAATAAGATAGGAAATAAAAATGTGAATTGACGCAGAATTTACTGCTTTTATAGCAAATACAGTTGCTATATTTCGGAATGGTCATTTTTTGCCAAGTAGACACGCGCACTATATACTCGTTCATCACTTGATCTTTATTAGTATTCCTATTTTAGTGTCTGTTGCCTGAAATCTTTCGTCACAAATCCTGTGACCTCTTAAGCCACTCTCCATTCCATGTGTATCCACCGGTTTCAGTGTTCTTGCAGTTTAAACCCAAGTCAATTGAGATTGAGACAAGGTATGGCTAAAGGCTTTCCAAACATGACAATATCATATATTGTTTTATCCAAGATTATGTTCTACTGACTCCGACACGTGCACATATATGCACACATACAAACGTCCATCCATCCATCCATCCATCCATCCATCCATCCATCCAGCCAGCCAGCCATCCAGCCAGCCATCCAGCCATCCATCTATATATGCATACATGAATACATGCATGCATAGACACACAGCCACACATACATACATACATAGATACATATTTACATACATGCATACATACATGCACACATACATGCATACCTAAATACATACCTATATTTATAAAGTGCAATGTGAGAGGGATTTGGCTGTTATACAAACCAGTTAGAGATATCAATCAGTGGCTTCATTCTCCCGCATATACAAACACTTCTACAAGACAAAAAGTTGTGATTACATGGTGATATTGCAAACATCTCTAACTGGTGATGTTACGACGTTGAACCCTTTCTTCTCTCCCCCCTCTCTCCTCTCTCTTTCTCCCCTCACTGATTCTTTTTCTCATTCTCTATCTTTCTTTTTTGCTTGTTAGTTCATGCAGAAATATATTGTTACGTAAGTTAATGTGATGTCTGCAAAATTTCTTTTTTTTTTTAATGAAAACAGAGAAGGCAATTTTGATACAAAAAATACTCTTCCGGCATTTCAAATGTGTAATTCGTTTTTGTTGACGGCTATGCTTAATATGTTGAACACATTTAATTAATCATCATTAGTGAAGATGATGTGTCAATACTAATAAGAATAACATTATTGAACGGGTATATCTCTTCGTGTGATAGCATTGTAACATCCACAAGATACGATTATTGTTGTTGCTATTTATAAATTCTTTTATTTAAGAGATTCTGATATTTGGAAACAAAATTCCCTGTTTAGGATGTTTACTAATAATTCTTTACTTTCAATTTAATTTAGCACTTCTTTCATTACTGTAGCAGTTGTTTTAATTGTAAGCTTTATTGTCGTTTGACCGCGGTGTTCATCAATGCTTAGCTTAAATGACCTTCCCGGTTTGACTCATTCACTCACATATCAGAGGCCGTGTTGCTATGTCTACGATATCTTGCATTGTTCTAGACGATAGTGTCTGATTCCCGAAAAAGTTTCATTGCATGACGAGGTTTAAGCACGTTTATCCGAATTGGTGTTACTCAGTTGCAAACCACGGACATTGATTTTATTACTCCATTCTCTCCCTATCTCTCCCACTCGCGCTCTCTCTCTCTCTCTCTATCTCTCTCTCTCTTTCTCTCTCTCTCTCGCTCTCTCTCTCTCTCTCTCTCACTGTCTGGAATGGTAGAACCTGGAGGAAGAAAGAAAGGTAGTGTTCGGTTTGTAGTTTCTGAATAGAAACCGAGCATTTCAACTGAGTACATATATATATGCGTGAAGTATGTTTGAGCATTAATGCGCATCCGCATCTCTCTCTCTCTCTCTCTCTCTCTGTATATATATATATATATATATATATATATATATATATATAT
>NC_068988.1:40157550-40157996 GCF_001194135.2 Octopus bimaculoides | reverse complement strand
TATATATATATATATATATATATATATACATGTGTTTGTGTATGTATATATATATATATATGTGAGTGTGTGTGTGCGTGTGTATGTATGTGTGTTTGTATATATATATTTGTGAAGGCACTTGATTTGGGTGTTGCACTCACGATTGTGGGATCGTGGGTTCGAATCCCAGACTGGGCGTTGCGTTGTGTTCTTGAGCAAAGGTCTTCATTTAACATTGTTCTGCGACCGTTTCGTCATCTGACATGCGGCACAGGGTATATCTGTACACTTAATCGCGATTTGATGGAAGGAAAGAGCCTATGTGTACGCAAACATCTGATCTCTATAAACAAATCATCCGTCTGGTTGTTCGGCAATATCTTACCGAACACTTATACGTCGTTTTACCTAGGGAGAGTCTATGATACAAACACACACACACCACACGCATATATATATATATA
>NC_068988.1:40144256-40157054 GCF_001194135.2 Octopus bimaculoides | reverse complement strand
GTGTGCATGCATGTGCATTCATTTATTCATATTTAGTTAAGGGTTTGGAAAAATTGTGCCTGTTTAAGTACTTACATTTCATAACGCATACACATGGGATTATTTGAAGAGGTATTATGTTTGTCAATTGTTTATACAAATTAACTTATGTACCTGTATTTAAAGTCTGTTAATGAACCGCGCGTTAGATGACGTGATGAAATATTTTATTAACAAACACTCCCATTTTGCTTTGTTCACTATATGTTGTCCAAAATATACCCAACTGAGGATTTCAACCAAAGAATGCTTGAATAATAATACGAATGTTCCTCATGGATTCCCTTCAAACATACAGGAATGGACATGGAATTTTGTGAAGTAGTTGTATTGCACTGTGTATTTGCGTGTGTGTGTTTGTGTGTATATGTTTGTGTGCGTGCGTGTGTGTGCGTATGTGTGTATTTGTGTGTGTCTGTGTCTCCATTTAAATATCCCATAAAACACTTTTTGAAGGAAATGGAAATAAACATATTTATTCATTAAGCTATCCATGTAGCTACCAATTTAAGACGATTTAAAATGAAAGCGAAAAGAAAGAATCATCATTTTTTTTTTTTTTTGTATCAGATATTGATTTGGAAGAATTCTTAGAATTTGATTATTAATATCCAGACCTTCGGACATATGATCATGAAATTATTCCTCAAAATCATTTATTATATCACTCTTAGTGAATTATAGACCACCAGTGTTTTAATAAAATAGTTCTGAAATCTACAATAAATTATTACTTGTTCCGAAAAATCTTCATTTATTTTCTATAAATTGTTCTGTTCCAAAGAGCCAAGAACGAAGTTTGACAGTAACCTCTGAAGCGGAAGATAATAAATTACTTGAAAACTTGTTCTTTCTTCAAGAAAATATCGGTTCTAATTTAGCAAGGCTTCGTATTAATATTATTTTCGTTATTTCTTCGCAAATAATTATATATAACTCAAAGATTTGAATACAAATTCGCTTCCAGTCTGTCAATCTGGACAGCATAATTTATAACGCCGTTCAACCTGCTATTTAGAATTGATGCTAGTTCTTCCAAATATGTAATGTTCGGAGAGGTTAGAGTTATTACATCATCAATAAATATTTGGTTGCCAAAAAGTTAACACTCTGTGATCAGAACTAGACAGCGGCTGCATTAGTCACAAGGATATGTGGAAGCGAGTTAATACTTACTATTGAATTATATCTATTAAAACTGAATTACCAATTAGAATATATGTATATGCTTCCTTCATAACAGTTTAGTGAATTAACTGATCAGCATAGAGACTCCCCCAATCAAATTTATGTAACGAGAAATAACGGAAACACACATGTGTATAATTGATTAATTGAAACAATCAATCATTCCTAATTTCATGTTTTACTAAGGGAAGCAACTATTTTCATGTCTTATCTCCTTGTGTTCCACCTGCATGTTATATCAAGGTTTTGCTTAACAATAGACAACACAATTACGGTCATACATACATACATACATACATACATACATACATACATACATAAATACATACATACATACATACATACATGCACGCACGCATGCAATGATGCATACATATATACTTATCTAATTTTCTTCACTCATTCTATCAGTCTCCTTCTGTCTATAAGATGATGATGCTGCTGCTGCTGATGACGGTGATAATATTTATGTTGATGACGATGACGATGCTGATGGGGAAGGGGAGGAAAAGAAGGAGGAATAGAAAACGGGGAAGAGAAGAATGAAAAACATGGGAGGGGAGGAAGGGGAGCAGGACACCATATTTTTCATTTAATTGCCCAACTGTGTCGTATGATTTGCTACATGGACCACAAATCAGGTGACTGTATTAATGTTAGGTCTCTACGTCACAAAACATTTATATACACCCGAAAATTCTATCTAACAGTAAGAAATGAGATAAGAATGTAGAAGACTTTCAGTTAGAGTCAATCAAAAGACATCCCACGCATCCAACATTCTCTGTTAGACTATTGCATGTAAATATAGTGACTAGACGTTACATAATTGGCCACACCCTTATCATTGACTCCGAGTATTTGTTGTGGGAGAGAGGAATAAATAGAAGATTCTGCATAATATATCTGAAAAACTAGGGAAGTTCTGTTTTCAAGGTTAACCAAATATATCCTATATCTTGTAACTCCTATTTAACTTTCCGAGTGCTTTTTAACTGCTGGAGATTTAAACATCTGGGGACCAGCTTCTATTGCTTGGATGGTTGATGCACTTCTTCTGTTTATAAATGGTTGAAGTTTTTAGCACTCCATCGAATCTGCTTTTTGCTTTCGGGAACGGAAAAATCTGAAATAATCCTGCGTATTGTATTGTTATTAAGCTTGTAACCCGTTTAGCTATTGTTGCTGAGGTTCCACCTTGTTGTTTATGCTCTGGTAAACGCTTTCCTGTCATTATAGTTTCAGATCTGGCTCATTTTTTTTTATATCTGATATTGTGGTGGGGCTTGTGCTATGAGATTAGTAGACGGTTTTCGCATTCATTGATGCCGCAGAGGACATTTTACATTTTTCAATGGGACGATCGTCATTGGATATTTTCCCATTTGCCACACATAGCAACGGTTAACTACAGTTCAACATCCCCTGGACGTCGCGGGAAGAGGAACTGTTTGGTGCATGGACATTGGTTGTGTTAGTGTTCTTGTCGTAATTTAGTGAGGACGCACTATTAAGAGTTATTGCTTGCCATCATATTTGTGTGTTTGGTTTCTGTTATCCTTGATGTTTCAGTTCCTATTGCTGCGTATGATTCTGCTACTCTTGCTACTGGTGTTGCCGATTTCGAAAGGGTTTGTATTGATCACTAAACAGCTTTCCAAATCCGTTGCAAAAGGCACAAAGCATTCCGCTGACTGGTGTAACATTATATATTCCACTTTGATATTTGCCATCCACTTGAACTTTTAATAGATTAAAAGACGTCGGTGATTTGGAGTGATGGTTTTTATTGTGTGTAGCAAGAGCAGTTCCAATGTATGGAGCTCCAATAATCGTTAATTTCTTGAACACCTTATTGCTCACTAACTACAATCATTTAAAAATAATTAATATCATAGTCGATTTTCATTTAGAATTTCTTTTGTTGCTCTGTATCCTATTTAGGATAGTAATAATAGATGCTCATGTGAGAAATATGTGTTGTCTATATTTTCATTTCCTCTTCATTGAGGCATAAGGCCACCACCATTCCATGTTGACTTCCATTTCTAATATAACATATGGAATCTCCCACATCTTTCCTACATTGTTTTTGCATGCACGTACGTAGTGATGGCAACTATTCCAGTTTCCTGACGAGCATCTGTTCTTTAAGTGACAGCATGTGAGCAATAAAGATATACTTATGCTGGTGGAGGTTCAGGCAGTAATGATGTCGCTAATAATAACTGTTGTCTCCGTCAATTTGCTTACATCCTGCTGGTAGTAGTGGTAACAGTAATGTGGCTTCGTTGTTGTTTCGCCTGCTGCTCTCACTGCATGTAAGTGTTGTTTGTGTGGTAGGTGCTATTTTCAAGCGTGACCAGTGTAGACATAATTGTTTCACTACTTATTGTGCTTGTTTTTGCTTGAATATTGAAGCAGATAACACCCAGTGTATGAGGATAAAATAAATTTTCATTTGTATCTCTATCTACATATTTTATATAATATTCAGTGAATATCCTGTACTTTCCATCACACAACCTTATTTGTCAATTTAATCTATTGACAGTATTTGTTTGCTCAAATGCCAGAAAATATAGAGGGTGAAAAGACAACAGTCAAACTTCTTTCTTCACAGAATACCTTGACGAACGCCTAAATAGGCACACTGAAAACAACTATTTATTAAACTTACAAAGCATGAGCAAACAGTTATCCTTTTAAAACTATGAATTATTAATGTCAAACAGCATTACCACAAACATTAAACATCAATCATTGTGTTTACTACTATTAACATCAAATTATAGAGGAAATGAAAGACAAGAAATAAAATGTTTTTGTATACGGGTAGAAGCGTCCTATATATATATATATATATATATACACATTTATATACATGTGTATACAAAAACACACATACATATAGACACATACGCACACATACACACACATAAACACACATACACACAAAACACACACACATATATATATATATATATATATATATACATATATCCATATATACACGTATATGTATATGTGCGTGTGTGTTTTTGTGTGTGTGTGCGCCTGTGATATATATATAAATATATATCATATATATATATATATATATATATTGAAAGTAATAAACCAATGATCAACACCTTTTATAGATTTTATACAACGGAAAAATACACAGGTAATATCAAACCATTCTTTATTGAACAGAATCTCATATTTCTAAACTTTAACTGACAGATATAAAAATACTAATAGAAACTGAAGAAGACGGGCACATAGCTATATACGTCAGCAAGAATGATTAGCTTAGACGTGTAGAATGTACATTGCTCATACAAACACATATACATGGACGCAAACACCCAGGGAAGTTTGTGCGTTTACGTATATATATATATATATTACAAGGTAAATGTTGTTAGTGACGTCAAAGTTTCATCTTGCTTACCTTTATCACAGATTTGAAAGGTAATAATGAAGTTGTCTTCTATTATAATCTATTGGGTAATCCATTAGTTACTTGTTAACTTTCTTTTATATGTAAATTGACATAAAGCCCAGCATTTATATATGTGCGTACATGAGTGTAAATACAAGTATATTACTATTGATATATATATATATATATATATATATATATATATATATATACATGTCTGAGTGTAGGCACAGGTGCGTGTGTATACAGTGTGATCGAACAAAATTTTGCAATTTTTATGCACTCTTTTGTTCAAGGTCATTCGTAAGCATAACAATTTAATCTGTAGTTGAGAAAAGTGGCCGACATGGTAAAATGGAAGTGATATGAATATTGGAAACGATTTCTCTATATCATGATGATTTGCATCGGCAAACATCATAACTGCACCTCAAAGCTCTATGAGCACTGTATACATTTTAATACGCGATGTGGACAGCTGCAACGGAGACATGTGACCGTGTCAAAGAGTCATTGGGTGTGCCTGCAGTGAGGGTGACGTTATGTCACTCCACATCTTTGACATAACCTTAGTCTCAGGTCGCACAGCTATGTGAAGCTAATGGAGACTGTGGCCAAACCTTGGCTGGTGAATGTTACTTTTGGACGCCATATATGTTATCATGTTTTGGCTCCTTGTCATACTTCTCAGAAAAGCCAGAAATGTTTGTCCGAGAAATTTCGCGATTTCACCTGCCCCTGTTTCTGGTTTCTTAATTTCTCCGATGGTAATCCTATAGTTTTCTTGGTATAGGGTGCGTTTGGGAAAGAGAACAACCACTCTGCCTACAACACCAGGCGGTGGTCAAAATCAAGGGCGTGTTGGAAGATCTTCCCAAGAAAGAATGAAGCATGTATGTCATGTTCTGGAGCTGCGTTCTGGAGAATATGGTGGAAGCTGAGAGAGTCTATTTTGATTAACTGTTATCTCTCAGCCAATACCTATTTGATATTTTTTGATTTTTTTAAAAATCCATTTATTTTGGATGGGATATTGGATGACAAACTATCAAATTTATCCCCCGAATACCTGAATGTGTATATGTATATGTGTATATAGTGGGCATATATATGTATATTGTGTATAAGCTTATATATCTATTGCAGCACTGAATTGTTTGAGCTGGATGAATGTTCGACATGGTGAGGAGCATGTTACAATGTGGGTAACAATGTCACAATGCAGAAATCATTGTGGAGGGAATGTCCAGGGAAACAAACTGCATGTAAAATACTTGGCCTTTTTCGCTGAGAGTTGATGGTGTTGCTTTGCCTAGGTTGTTTCCAGAAGCAAGTGCCAGGACGAAAGTGAAAGTATCACTTCCCCACGCATGAATACACCATGAAGCAAAGACAAACGAATACGTTCGCAACAGCTATGGAGCAGCAGGGAATGCAAGATATTGGTTAAGTATAACAGATTTTCTATAGGGTTTTCTTATCTTTGAATAACAACAAATTACCCCCACAATGTAAATGACGTTTACTATTATAGTATTATAGGAGACATGGTTTTGTATAGCCCGTCCCGCTTTCTTTTCCTTTTAACAAGTATTGGTTTGGTGCTATAAGTGCCATGAGCCCAATAGCTATCCGGATGCAGGACTTTTATGGAGGAGTTGCTAAACATCGGGAGGACCTCATTCCTCTTCGATCTCTATAACCGTCTCTATGTATACTTCTCTGTCTGTTTACCGTTCTCTCCATCTCCTCTTTCTCTTTTTAAGAATGGTTGCACTGAAACAAGTGTCGATGCCAATTTTTCACGGCACAGATTTTAAGAGAAATAGCGGAGGTTAAATAAAAGGCTTGCAAGCTCATTTTTGAGAAGAATAAAAGATCTAGTAGAACCATTCGAAGACACAAAAATGTAAACAATATAAATCACGAAGAAGAAACATACGACTCCACCTCTCTATGGTCTCATGCAAAGCTACATAACAGGCTTTTTGTACGCACACATATACACATAGAGACGCACATAAACAATCACATAAATATATATGTATGCATATGTATATATACATACATACATACATACATATATATATACATATATATATATACATATATATACATAGATATACATATATAAATATATATAATATATATATAACTACATATATATACACATGCATGTATATATGTATTTATATATATATATATATATATATGTATCTCTCTCTCTCTCTCTCTATATATATATATATATATAAATATATAAACATTTATATATACATATATATATAGAACGAGAGAGAGAGAGAGATAAATAGATAGATAGATAGATAGATAGATAGATAGATAGATAGATAGATAGATAGATAGATAGATAGATAGCGTAATACGTTAATACATGGCAATGTTTATCGAATTCCAGTTATTTTATTCCTCTGTCTCGTTGGTCTGTTGAAAAAACGAATTTTAATGTAAATCACTGACCGAACGTAAATTAATATTTATGGATAACTTGGTAAAAAAATTCGATTATTAGATTTACCCCACTCCTCACTGTCTTTCACTTTCTCACTGTTACACACATACATGCACACGCGCGTGCAAGCAGGCACAGACGTGTATAAACACTGAAACATTATACAGGCACTTACATATACTCACTGACACCCGCACGTACCAGCAGCTAACATCTGTCAGTCCTGCAGACTACAGAGAACAGTGGAGTGATGAATGAGAAAGTGAGGAAGCACTTTCTGTAATGACGGTGGAGTCCAATGCTTGATTAACAACATCGTCCGCATTTCTAGCACTTAAGGACTGTTGCGCTTTTTACGTATGTTGTATGTGGAGTTTCTACAAGTGAGCGAACTTTTTCGGAATTCATTCTTTCATGTCTCATAATTTTTAAAATCCCCGCTTCTAAATCTTTATGACAAAAGCTGAGGTCAACTTGTCCTGCTTTCTAGATGTCAATGCCGATTGAATTACTTTTTGTCACGCTTGTGCACATCGGAAAATATCCTGGATGCTTTTAATGCCATGGGGCAATAGCTGGGAGGAATTATAGTTATGTAAGCATAGGAGCGTTGATGCTACTGAGGAGAAGCCTAAAATGGGGACACAACAAATGAATTTAAGTTGATAATTGTGTTCAATTCAGGCCTAAATGTTTGGATATATTACCGCGTCACATCTGTAATATTGTTGTAGATGTCTGAACTTATACGAATCTTGAGCAGAACTTTTTCAGCTAGCTTCCATTACATGGGGTACATTGTATAGCGAGACGGCGTTGTTCTAAGTTACGGTGGTTTTTGATGAGCTTTGTTTTGTCTAAAATGTTCAATGAAATGTCCATCGTCACTTGGTAGTGCTCCTAAGCATAGACTGCGGCATTGCATCTTTATAATTGACAGCGATTTGTCTTAGTGGTCAAACTAAATGAAACATTTATAATAACCATTTCGCATTGCACAATTCAACGTGTTAACGTACATTAAAAAACTACTCCAGAAAATTTCAGAGACTGGTTAATGACGTGTGTGATACTTCCGCTATACTGCTTGGAAGTGGAAATCATCGTGAGCTGTGATCATTGTTTATTTTTTCTAAGGACAAGATTTTCATCTATCAGTTGAAAAGGATGAAGACGACAGGGAGGTTTTGGCTTCCACTATATTTTGTAAAAGCCTGTAAAAAGTGATAAAATTGTCATGGTTAAATGGTCTAATTATAATTGCCGTTGCGTAAAGAAATTTCCCTTTGGGGAGTTTTAGAAATTAGACATTCAGTGTAGTATACCAAGAATTACAGTATGCGATTGCTTCTCTTCATTTCTAGGTGATATTCTTCTCGTACTTCGTTGTTCGATTTTGTTTCTGCTTAATATATATATTCATATATTTATTACAGTGTATGTAGAGTTATTATTAATCTCAACAGTTTAGAACCCCTACTATTTCTTGCCTCTAGCTTTTACACAGAAGGTACCTTCTTTTGCCCATTTGGTCCATATAGAAAATCACTACTACTATTGCAATGATTATTAGTAATATTACTAGAGCAATAACAGCGTAAGCTAGAATTAATATTGGAAATGGGTTTATCTCTAATAGACAATTCACCTGCATTATTTAATGAAGGCGATTATTATTTTCATAATTAAAACGAGAATATCATTATCTAAGAATTATGTCGATAGCATTTTGAAGATTTTGACAGATTATATCTGATAAGTGATTACATTTACGAAAGACAATTATACACTCATTATGTCACGTTTTATATTAATATTTAATTCAGTATCTATAACAACAGAATCATTTTAAATATAAAGAAAGATAAAAGAGAGTAATTTCATTAGATTTTGAGTTATTCAAATCTTTGTCATATATAATATGTGTGCGTGCGCTCGTGTAGTGAATTATTATTGCGTGAAATTTGATGCAATATTTGATGCTTCAGAAAATTCAATTTTGCACCATATTCTATGTATTTCAGCATCTAAGTATTTTCAATCATGAATCTGTATGTTCTAGCATATGTTAATGAACATATACTTATGTATTCACGATTAAATGTCCGTATATGTGCTCATGTTATAGGCTAAAATACTAGAATCTGTTACTTATTTAAGATCTAAATGTTACTAGAATAATAAGTTTCTAGCTACCTACCAACATTTTTTATAACACTAAGGAAGATAAGTGAAATAGATTAAGAAAGAAACAGTCAATAGATATATTAAAGGCAGTGGTAGTAGAAGCTTCTGTGGTGTCGTTGGTGTTGATAATAATGAAGGGAGAAAGATACAGAGACAGTTATGAGATTAGCATTCATATAAGAGGTAAAAATAAAGAGAAAGAGATAACCTCAAAAGAGAAAAGAGAAAATAGAGAGATGATAATAGCACATACTGCCGGAGGTGATGCGGGTGGTGGTGATTTCTTAATTATCAACACGCATACATATAGCGTATATATAAATGTATGAATGCGTCTGTGCGTGTGCGGTGCATGTATCATTATACGTTTGCATCCATTTATTGAGGACTTTGTTTACCTCCGACACACTCTATTTTTCACTTTTACAACGTCACGTAGCACTTGTAGCAACTTCCTTTTTAATCTTTTCTCTTAGCTTCCAGTAATATGTTTCAATTATTCATTTTTAATTAAGAATGGGTTTTCTAGATTTGTGTATATTCAGCTTTAATTGGGTGAAGCAGCTTCTTTATATTTTATGCTTTCGTGCATACATGTCGATCTAGGCTATTCCGCTGATGATAGTTGGCCTTGCAAAATAGTTTGTTTTGCTAAAATAACTTGAAACCTGGTTCGGAATATAGATGGTAAATGTTTTTATTTTTCATTCCTTTTCGAAATTATCCCTAATTTTGCGGTGTAGAGCTTTGGCTGCTCTTTCTAGCGGGTCAGATGTCCTTTTATGGGCATCTCTAATGTGTATTAAATGTACATTGTATTTTACATGAATTATATATATATATGTATATATACACACACACACACACACACACACACACACACACACATATATATACTTCTTCAATACCACGCGACCTGTATCCGGCGAGGGCAGTGTTGTTCTCTTCCGCTCTACCTTTGACCAGACAGGTCATGCTGGTTTAGGCTCCTGCTACGTCCTCTTGACAATTGATGCTGATGTGTTTATGTCTCTGTAACTTAGCGCTTCAGCAAAAAGACTGATAGCATAAGTACTTCGTCTAACAAATTTAATATGTTGCTCCAGCATGTCCGTAGTCAAATAAATTAAGCGTGTAAAGGAATACACACATGCATATATACATGCATATATACATGCATACAAACATACATATATACATATGTACGTACACACATACATACTTATATAATTTCATCATCCCATCACTTTTTCCTTTCTTTTTTCCCTCTCTCTCTCCATTTCTTCCGCTCGTTCCTCACTAACGTCTTTTGTACATTTTACTAGCAATTAAGATTGCAATAAAATACTTGATTATTTTTACGCATTCTCATATTAATATGTAAACCTTAAAAGGCGCAGAATTCTCAATATGTGTGATAAGATAAATACTTGTATGATATTGCATGTATGACAGAAATTGAAATGAAATGAATAGGAAAGCGGAGATTATTGTCAGATAATCAAAGCCGTTACAGCATAATCACGGAAAAACAAAGATCTCTCAGATCTAATGCAAGAAAACTGCTGACTCAAGATTAAAAATAAGGAATAGAAGTAAGGAATGCATTCAAGCATTAATAAATCGATTTATTCCACAAAATGGAGAAAATATTTTCCCTGTCGTAAAAATAAAGTCAATGAAGTGGGGCAAGGTCATTATACCTGTGACCCTAGATGCTATAAACCATTTCTATTACTTTTTTTCATTATATACCATGCTAACAAGTGTCGGTGACAATAGAACTCCAGCAAAAATCTGAAAATGCGCAGCTTTCCCTGATATGTATGTATGTATATTTGTATGTGCGTATGTATGTATGTATGTGTATATGCATGTATGTATTCATTTACACCTTTCAGCCATTTGGCTATGACCATGCTAGAGCACCATGTAATGATTGGTTTGCAGCTCTGTTTGATTATTAGCTGCTCCCCTGAGCTTACCTTCGAGACACAGGGTCTATTTAACCCTTCGACAACCAGACAGGTTTGGCCCAGTATGACGTATTCTCTAGACCAGCAATTTTTTATGTCCTGTAAGCCATACATACAGGATAGTCTTCTGCTATTAGAACCATATCATCTGTGTATGCGCGCGCGCGTATGTGTCCGTAATGCAGTGAATGCAGACAGAATCATTCTAGTAATTGAGTTCAGATGAACGTTTAGTTAAATTTGGAGAACAGATTGAAAGAACTGAACATAGTTGAGATAAGCGACGTGCACAAATGTGGAAACCTGTTAATTCTGGTGATGCAGAATAATGTTTGTACAAAAGGGAATAAATTGAACGCACAAAATTTTAGGAAGGTTTAATGTGCGGATCTTTACAATAGGTCTATTATTCAGTCGGCGTATAATACGTTGAATTCCAGAAAGCATTTGCAGTGGTAATCTTGGCCAAAGATAATGTGAAAATCCAGTTTACTATCGTTTTATCTGCTGGACCTTCTTCAGATTCGGCAGCTCAGCCATAATGGTTGAACAAACCGATCAGTAAAACAAATAAACGAACAAAACATTATAGTCACTTTATTGATTCCATAGATTCATTTAAAGGCATAATTAGACGCAACAGTCTGGAAATACATAAGAGTTTCCATTTAAAATATACCAGATGATCTTTATCAAATTTCATGAATCAAATTAAAATTCTCTCAGATGCAATGGTCTCTATTTAGTAATGTTAAAATTTTATTGCATATGTCCAACGAAAATGCAATTACCTGATATATAAAAGAACTGTATCTTTCAGATATAATGTCTATTAAGTTGTCAGATCATTACAGAACAAATTTATCGCATGATATCTATTAAAAAATCAATTTTAAATATCGTGTATCTTCTGCATACCAATTACACACATACACACACGCGAGCACACATACGCACGCGCACACATACACACAAAATACTCTTTCTTTGTGTACCTACCTATATATATATATATGTATATATATATATATATATATATCACAAACTGGCCATAACTAACTCTAAAACAGAATCGGTTGGAACTGAGTCTAAAATGCCTGATATGTATAACACACACACACACACATCTTAATATAAATGTGCGTATGTGTATCTGTGTGTATATGCCTGTCTCAGAGTGTCTGTATATACGTATTGTATGTATGTATGTATGTATGTTTGTATGCTTGTATGTATTTATGTATTATGTATGTACTCATTCTCTTTCAAATTTTGCTTAAATTTTGACCGCCTACCCTCTTGGTAGCTTGGTTGTGAAAGAAAACAGCTTTTGTTTATCATCCTTGAAACATTACGACGGCTGTGGTTTATATACATGTATGTATGTATGTATGTTGGCATGTATGTATGTATGTATGTATCTATCTATCTATCTATATATTTATCTATCTATCTATCTATATATATATATATATATATATATATATATATATATATATATATAT
>NC_068988.1:40140912-40144205 GCF_001194135.2 Octopus bimaculoides | reverse complement strand
TCTCTCTCTCTCTCTCTCTCTCTCTATCTATCTATTTATGTACGCACGTATGTATATATATGTGTGTGTGTGTGTGTATGCATGTATCTCACGCATATATATACATCAGAAAACACTGTTCACTGTAATACTGAGATATGAGGATATTCGTAGCCAAACATTATTTGCTACCAAATATTATTACAAATAAATATTTGCTACAAAACTTTGCTTTTTATTTTTACCCACATTTGCTGTTTTTATGAAACGCATACTCTCTCAAATCTCATTTCTTACCAGTTGACACAGCGTTTTATAGACATATAATTCTGTCATACAGATTTCCGATATTTATAAAGTAGATCGTGGTGAAGGCATGATAAAATATTCTTTGCAGGGAAAAAGAGCGTCAGCGACCAGCTCATTGATTAACTTGAACATAGTTATCTGCTTAAATCTATATAGAAATTATATTTGTTATATCTTATGACTCGGCTTCGATAATCATTTTCTTTTCTCTTACCAAATACATTTTCATTTCAGATCATCTCCCTTGCCAAACAAAAACAATTATGTTACTATCCACTCCATAGAAATAAACTGACGCACACGTTCTGACTCACAAGTGTATATGCTTCCAGCACCAATGTTATTTTACGCATGTCTGTACATACGTGCCCGTATGTGATATCATATATATATCTATGTCATAGAGCGTTATTATGTGATTTAGAAAATTCGTTTTTGATTTCTAGTAAATAGGAGAGTTATGAACAGGAGGATTACACACATACAATATATGTGTATTTTGAAGATTCTCAATTTTCCGGAAGACATTATTCTCAAGAAAACATTAACAAACACAAATATAATTTTTCATTTAGTAACTGGAGAATATAATTTGGGTGTGATATTTGAAAATTCCAGGAAACATGATTTTAAAAGTATTTACACTCCTTCTAGGGAAGGAAAAATAGAGATGCCATGATACTTGCACGCATGCATACATACATAAATGCATAGATACATGCATACATAAACACATAAATGAATGTGCGTTTGCGGGCATCTGTGTGTCTATGTATGGGGGTGGGGAGGTGTGCATATTATGATCAAGTCCAGGCATAGTATATAAATCAAAATAAAATGAGTGTTTGATAATTTATTAAACATCAAAGCACCAGACGAGATGTGTTAAGTATTCAAAGGCCAAATTTAATCTGAAATTGTTATGAATTTCCTCCATTGAATTAGGAGGAATCCGACCTAGGATGATAATACAATTCGTCTTATTCATCATAAATTCTTATCGTAACATATGTACATTTGAAGTGAAAGGGACGAAAGATATGTTGCTGCACCTGCTAAAGGCCTGTAATAACTCGTTACTAGAACTGACATCTGATGGTCGGGAATTTCTGCGTCGAATAACTTTCCCTAATTAGCGTCATAGAGATGAGAGACACGGGGGAATCGTAGCAGAAGAAATACTCGGCTATCTCAAATCGGAATGTTAAAATAAAGCTATAAGAAAAATATTAAGAAATCGTGAGAATAAGTCGTCAGTCAAAATATGATTGGCAAGCAGTAACTAATTTCTTATTCCTTGGTTGTGATTGATAATTCTTTTTGTGTTGTTGTTTATCGACCAGAGAGCTGTTACATTTTTAGCAAAACCTTGCTATATGAAATTAAAGTGCAGATTGGCATCACGATTTACGAGTGCCAGTCGTAAGTATTGGATTACACCAGCAGCTGCTATAATCACATACACACAAACACATACATACAAACATACATACATACATACATACATACATACACACACACACAAACACACACGCACATGTATTATGTTGGTGCAAAGGTAATGGCCGAGTTTTCAGAAAACAGTTTTAGATAGTATATGTTTTTTAATTGTGCCTCTTGCAATGTATTAAAAATGTCACCATGAGTAACTTATACATTTTTCTTTCAGATTCTGATTGTATTGGCCATAATCTGCTGCTGTATTCACACCTATGTTCATCCCATCTAAAGATCACATTAGACATGTCTTACCCTGTGAGTTTCATAAAGGTGTCAATGCAAGCACGGCAGCAAAGTCTCTTTAGAGAGTTTATGGGGATGATGTAGGGAGTGAAAGAACTTGCAGGAGATGGGGGTTTTTTCACGTCAGAGGTGGGGGTTTGAGTTTGATTCCGAAGAGTTGGAAACTGTTGTCACAGCAGATCCAACCGCTACCTGTAGAGAACTTGGATACAACGTAGCCCATACAAACTGTTCTACGCGTGGTTAGAAAATGAGTCCTGCACGAACTGTCTCCAGAGAGCCTGCACAGCGTGTTGTTTGTTGTCAGTCATTGCTTTCACGACACCTTAAGGAACCATTTTTAGGAAGGTTTGTTAGAGGTTAGTATCTATCTATACGCGTATTTGTGTATGTGTGTGTTGTCTGTGTGTATATGTGTGACGTTTAGTTTAGGTAAAATATGTTTGTGACAGATTTCATCTCCTAATGGCAAATCCACTGCAGTTAAGGTGAAGAAAAATTTTTTTATTATGATAAAAGTTGTGAAAGCACCATATCTGCCCATTGAGGGTGGCCTAAGAATCAGAAACGTGGCGTGTGGGAATTCGATAGAGGAGAAACGCTGGGCAGATATTATGTTTTTATACATCTTACCATCTCTTACTTTTCTCCTTATTGCCCACAAGGGGCTAAACACAGAGGGGACAAACAAGGACAGACAAAGGGATAAAGAGAGAATTGGATCTTTGAAAAATTCATTTGTATTTTAAATATATATATATATGTGTGTGTGTGTGTGTGTGTGTGTGTGTGTGTATATTACTTAATTTCAATCCGTCTATCTATCTATTTATTCATTTTTATTTTATTATTTATTTCATCTTTTATTTCGTTTTTACATTATTTAATATTATTGTATAATCCATTAATATTTATAACTCACCGCTTAGATACACTTACTATATATAGCATTTAAATTCTTTAGCTTCTTTAACGCACTATAAACTCTGCATGCATCCTTCAAAAATGATAACCTAAACCCCACAACCTCATAAAAACCCTGAGGGTATGAGTGTTTTGATAGCATTTAAGCATATGCTTAAAATTTCTAATTAATTATGGTATAGTACAGGAACATACGTAGGTTCCATTTAATTCTTTTTTTAGCTTTACAACTTATAATCAATTCATTTGTATTGTAATGTTTTTCGAAAGAAACTGTTCAACTTTTTAAAAAATACAAATAAATTTTTCATACATTCATATATATATATATATATATA
>NC_068988.1:40138874-40140702 GCF_001194135.2 Octopus bimaculoides | reverse complement strand
ATAAATATGTACATACATATATAAATACACACAAACACACATACATACACACACACACACACACACACACACACACACACACACACACACACACACACACATATATATATATATATACAGATATACGTACGGATTGAGAGAGAGAGTATGAAAAAAAGAAATCGATTCAGATGTACCTTAGCATATAAGCATTGGATTGAATGTTTTATATTTATCCAAAGGCGAGTAAATGTCTAAGGACAATGGTAATGTTTATAAAGAAAAAAATGTGTTAGTACATTATTAAAATCTATATTGTGATAGCATTTGTTTATCACACATATTGTTGGTATGTCAGGTGAACACTCGAGTTATAGACATGTAAAGTAAATGGAAACCCTTCCTTTGGTCTTCAGATTGCCAGAATATTCTAGTAACCGATCGGAATATTAAATCCATTGACACAAAAGCAGCTAGAACACAATGGCACCGCGCACAAACGCACTCACACACCTGCGAATACATACATACATACATACATAAATACATACATACAAGTGTTTGTATGTATGTATGTATGTATGTATGTATGTATTCGCAGGCATGTAAGTGCGTTTGAGCGCGGTGCCTTTGTGTGCTAGCTGCTTTTGCGTCAATGGATTTGATATTCCGATCAGTTAACAGAATATTCTGGCAATCTGAAGACCAAGGAAAGTGTTTCCATTTACTTTACATGTCTATAACTCGAGAGTTCACCTGACATACAAGCAATGTAAGTGATAAACAGATGCTATCAGCATATATATATATATATATATATATATATATATATATATGTTTACATTTGATGGATATTTGTCCTCATCTTGCTTGTTGTTTACACAACGTTTCGGTGATATATACCCTCCAGCCTTCATCAGGTGTCTTGGGGTTCCGACGTTCTCATTCCTAAAGTATTTTTCGATGTTGTTGTTGTTATTATTATTACTATTATTATTATCATTATTATTATTATTATTATTATTATTATCATTATTCAGGTCACTGCCTGGAATCGATCTCGGAATCTTGGAGTTAGTAACCTGCGCTCTTAACCAATATGACATATGCCCATGGGCAATTATGGAGTGAATTTTAGGGCTTAGAAATCTAATATCCTCCTATCCTTCCCCAATACCGGTTCCCATATGCTGTTCATATCTGCACTCGATCTCCTTAAGAGGTTGTTCTGTCCTAACGCATGTGCAGGCTTCTTTTAGTTTTCGTATTTTCCAGTGGTGTTCTCTGTCTATTATTTTAACTTCATCTTACAGGGGAGGGGGTGATCTCCATTTTTCGATACATGATCAGCTATACCCGATTTATCAATATCTTCCCGTGTCACAGCTTTGCGATGTTCTTCTATCCTTATTTTGAGGGGGCGACATGTTTCCCCTTTGTATAACTTACCACAGCTGCATGGGATGGAGTACTCGCAGTTTTTGGTTATATTCTCTTCTGTTGGTGGTTTTACTCGTATGAGATATTTGCGAAGTGGTGTATTACTTTTGAATACTGTCCTGATGTCATATGGGCCGCATACCTTTTGTATATTTTCGGAGAGGCCTTTCACATAGGGTAGACAGACTGGACAGTTTATCGGTTGCAGCCTTTCTTTTCTTCATAATTGGAGTGGAGAGTATACTTCTGGGAAGTTGTTGCTTAATAGATTGTTACTGAGCTTGATAATTTCTTCATGGTGGGTATCACGATCGCTACTTATATACATTGCTGAAAGTTTTAGGGACTGAGCAATCTCTCTCTGTATATATATATATATATATATATATATATATATATATATATATAT
>NC_068988.1:40136613-40138591 GCF_001194135.2 Octopus bimaculoides | reverse complement strand
TATATATATATATATATATATATATATATATATATATATATATACATATATATATATATACGACGGTCCTCTGTCAGTTTCCCTCAACCAAATGCACTCACAAGGCTTTGGTAGGCCCGGGGCTATAGTAGCAGATACTTGCCCAAGATACCGCGCAGTGGTACTGAACCCGGAACTATGTGACTGGGAAGCAATCTTCTTACTACATAGCCACACCTGCGCCTATTTATGTATATGCGGTGTCCGAGGGGTATTTGAGGACATTGCGTTTCTAGTTCATTACACCTTCAAATTATTTGGTGTATATTTTTTTTTCAGAAAACCCCTTCAAAATATCATGTTAACTCAAGAAATGAAAAAAAAATATGCAGTCATAGTTGCTATACATGCAAACCACAGAGATTTATAGATTCGCATCTTTCTAAATATTACAAGATCATTTGCACAGAAAGTTTGGTTGGAATTGGAGGCACGTGTAGAAAATTTTTCACCTGTATGAAAAAGAAAAACAGCATTCAAAACGCTCAGACACTACAAGGACACAGAAATTTAGACAACAAGTTCAAAACATTATCGAGGAAAACGCCAGAAGAACAATAAGGTCCAATGTTAAAAACTTTCGTGTGTCAGAGTGGATTATCAGAACTGTGGTACATCGTCACATTCGATGCAAGTCAAATATAATAAGGGAAGGCTAGTTCGTGTCTGCAAAGACACAGGAAAACCGTCTCAACCGTACCAAACGGTTATTTAACAGTGAAAAATCCTCACGGACAATACATGCTTTGGTTTTTCTGATAAAAAAAAACAAACTTTGACTAGGATCAAAATTGTAACAGAAGAAATGACAGGTGGTTATGTGCAGCTCCTTCTGAAGTAGCCAGAGTGATGCACATGAAATTGCCAGCAACCGTGATGGTTTTAGGAGTGGTGAGTAGCGAAGGTCATTTGATGCCTCCCCACTTTTCCATAGGGTTTTATAATTAATGCTGCTGGATACATTGAGGTACTGGAAACTGTTATCAAGCCCTGGACTGATGAAGTATGCAATGGAATATCTATCATACGTGCTTCAATAATTTCAGAAAAAACAAACTGAACATAAAATTTACTCCCATTGGGGATGAGGTTTGAAGAATGAATCCATGTACAGCCAAAATTGATAATTCAGTCTCCACGTTCTTATGCACGTATCATTGAAAACTGTATCTCGTTTTTCTGTACAAACATACCATATTTTCCTTCATTTCTGGAAGAAGCACGCAGAAAAGTCTCGCAATTAATTTACTTTCTTTTTGTTCAATAAAAGACCTTGGTATGCTTATATACGTATCTCATGAATTTTTTCAAATACCGCTAATGAGTAACTTTCCTTTCTTGAATATTTCGTTTCCATTGTACAAAATACAAGCATTTTTAACGCCTATCAATAAAATGGAATAGAAACTTTGTCTTACGGTTGATAGACTTTCTTTCTGTAGAATATTGGTCAGTCATCTGTTCGGAAGAATTTGTTCTATATATCACAGTTTATTTCCATAGGGTTTTATAATTAATGCTGCTGGATACATTGAGGTACTGGAAACTGTTATCAAGCCCTGGACTGATGAAGTATGCAATGGAATATCTATCATACGTGCTTCAACAAGACTCAGTACCTTCTCACAAGGACTTAGTCAACCAAGAATGGCTGTCAGACAATCTTTACGATTATGTAGCACCCAGTATGCGGCCTCCAAACTCGTCAGATTTGAAACTTATGGACTACTACGTGTGGAACACTGTTGAAAGGGAGACTAATCGTCATCCTCATAATACCGTAGCTTCACTGAAGGCTGGCATTGTCCAGCTGATGTCCAAAATGAATAAAGACCATAGCGTCAGCACTCTAGTTATGTGCATATATATATATATATATATATATATATATATATGTGTGTGTGTGTGTGTGTGTGTGTGTGTGTGTGTGTGTGTGTGT
>NC_068988.1:40133825-40136534 GCF_001194135.2 Octopus bimaculoides | reverse complement strand
TATATATATATATATATATATATATATATATATATGTGTGTGTGTGTGTGTGTGTGTGTGTGTGTGTGTGTGTTTGTGTGTGTGTGCATGTATGTATGTATGTATGTATGTATTTATGTATGTATGTATGTATATGGATGCACAGATATAAGGGTCATACCTACCTATCTACCGATCTATCTACCTACCTACATGCATCCATACCAGCATATACGCTTATTCTCGTAGGAAATTTCAGACAAATACATATTCGAATACATACATTCGCGCATATATAAATTTATCAATACACACCAAGAAAGACACAAAATCTGAGTAACAAGCATAAAGCTGTAGCACCAAACGGGTCCGTTCATTTCAGTACTAATTATTATTAACCGGTATTAAATAAACGCATAAATCAATACATATTAAGCGTACCTGTGGCAAGGAGAATGTAAGGAAGAAATAAAGGTTAACGTTATTGTTATATGGCTTCGCACGGGCTGATAATCGGGGAATTCTTAGAAGATCTAACATCTGTTTCTTTTAAATATGATAACTCTACGTGTATGCATATATACATATATCAAATCATGCACATAGTTACCACACACATACACACACGTAAATACAAACATATATATAAACATAAATACATATGCATATATACATATATATGTTTATGTATATATGTATATATATGTGGGTGTGTATCTATAAGTATTTATAAATATATATATATATATATATATATATATATGCACGCAACCAAACACACATACACTATATATACCATAAGCTGCGGACGTTTAACTTCAAAGAAGTTTGCAATAATATAAAGTAGCCAGAAAGAGCATCATTTTCTGAACGTGACGGAGTTGAACGGAAATAATCTACAGCTGGACAGGATTTATATTTCTAAGATTCATAAATTTTGTATAAGAAACAAGTTTGTGTTCTCTTTTAGTCCGCCGCGTTCTTTATATAAGCTGTTTACTCGTTTCTTTCATAATATTGTATTTCTCTACGAAATAATTCTGATTATTATGATGATTAGTATTAATATCAAAGGCAAATTAATTATCAATAGTGGTACATTTGTTTTATCGTGTGTAACAGGGATATTGTGTCTGCCAGTTGTTGTTGGCACTCCGTCGCTTACGATATCGAGGGTTGATCCGATCAACGTAACAGCCTGCTCGTGAAATTAACGTGCACGTGGCTGAGCACTCCACAGACACGTGTACCCTTAACGCAGTTCTCGGGGATATTCAGCGTGACACAGTGTGTGGCAAGGCTGACTGTGCCCTTTGAATTGCAGGCACAGCAGAAACAGGAAGAAAGAGTGAGAGAAAGTTTTTGTGAAAGAGTACAGCGGGGTTCGCCATCATCCCCTGCCGGAGCCTCGTGGGGCTTCAGGTGTTTTCGCTCAATAAACACTCACAACGCCCAGTCTGGGAATCGAAACCGCGATCCTATGACCGCGAGTCCACTGCCCTAACCACTGGGCCATTGCGCCTCCACTGTGTCTGCCAGACGTATGTGCTATGTGTCAAGTCACAAGGAACTCTGACAGGCAATACTTTGCGCAGTACAGCCTATTTAGGCAATATAACAAGATTGTAGGGTATTTCTAAAGTGTCTAAATGTTTCTTTTACGTTGGGTAGTATTGAACCTAATGCTATGATGACAACGAGAACAAACTTAATGTTTGACTATAGCAACTGACAAATCACGGCTTTCTCAATTTTCAGGTCACCATATTCGTCCACCTTTCTCATTCTAACCACATATTTATCAACAATACTAGCTTACAAAGATTCATCCGAAGAGAGCAATAAGGAGTTAGTGCATGCGTGTATGTGTGAGCGCGCGCGCTTGTGTATGTATGTGTGTTTGCTTGAGTGTGAGAGAGAGAGAAAGAGAGAGACTAGGAAGGAGAGAGAAAAAGAGATTAGGAAAGTTGCATAATACAAATGTACAATTTTCGAACTTCAATCGTAAGATAGCAAAGCTCCGCGAGGAAGAAAATACAAAACAAAAAAAAAAAATAGGCAAAATGAGAGATCAACTCTAAACTAAATTTTGTTAATTTACTTACGATGATAAAGAAAAGGAAAGACATTAGCATATACCTGCATATTGAGAAAATAATCCTGGTTGAGACTAAAGTTCGTAAAACCCAGATGAAACACAGTTCTTTATAATCATTATTATTATTTTTATTATTATTATTATTATTATTATTATTATTATTATTATTATTATTAAGGAAGTGAGCAGGCAGAATCAGTATTATTCCGGGCTAAATGCTTAGCGGCATTTCATCCGTCTTTACGTTTTGTGTACAAATTCTGCCGTTGTCGACTTTACCTTTCATCCTTCCGGGAGCAATAAATTAAATACCAGCGAAAGGATCTAGTTTAAAACGGGGGCCACATTTTTCATTAATGTTTTACGTAGTGTTTTTGGTACGGAAAGACTTTCAAACTTCGTATACTTATCTATTTTGTGTTATAGAACAGAAAAATATTTTTGTATTCGAATTTATTTCATGTAAAAAATTGTCTTATTTCCATAATTTCAACCAATTACTGACAAGTATTCAGTTGTTTATATTTACTCCTTTGGCTGATTAAGCGATGTAAAGCGTATTTAATCTCCATACCTTCGTTTTATTTGCTTTTTTCATTTTAAATTTGCTTTAACCCTAACCCTAACCCTAA
>NC_068988.1:40131921-40133523 GCF_001194135.2 Octopus bimaculoides | reverse complement strand
TTCTTCTTCTTCTTCTTCTTCTTCTTCTTCTTCTTCTTCTTCTTCTTCTTCTTCTTCTTCTTCTTCTTCTTCTTCTTCGCCTCATTATTATTATTATTATTATTATCCTAGGCAGGCCTTCAACCAGTAGGGGCAACATATAACCTCGAGAATTTTAACGTTTGCAATTTATGAAGGTATAGTGTTAAGAAAAATTGCTGTCTTTCTCGAGGAAACAATTAAATGGCCTTCGTAAAAAGGATAATTTACAGATTCTCGGTCTGTTATTGCTACCCGAAAGAAAATGTGTTCGTAAATGGCAATCTGTGTTTTGCTAAGGCTCACACAAGGTGATGAATCTTCTCTATCCCGCTTATTCGTTGTCTTAGCATTGATGACACGTGGCGCTATGTCAACCCTTTTCTATTGTTTTCCGACCTGTTTTCTATTATTTTATTTCGTTTTCGTCAACCTTGGAGAAGATAGCGGAACGTTAATATAATACTGCGCAACTCCCATACACGTTTGCATATATTTCTTCGTTGTTTTCTTTTATTCCCAATGCTTCTGTTTTCTAAGAATATACCTTCTTCATTTATCATTTGTTTCTTACTTCTACAGTCTAGTATGAAGTACTTAGTGACACTTTATTACAGAGTATACTATTAATAAATAAACGAATACTGAATGCAACAAAACGATCAAAATTACTCTCACGATGTAAATATAATTGTCAGCATATGGATTCAAACCTTCTCAGGAATCAAAGCAATCTCAACTACATGTACACACAAACACAAATACACACATACACACATAGGCGCATACACGCGCACACACTAACACATACACGTATGTATATGGGTGGGGAGTGTGTGTGTGCGTGTTTGATATGAATGAGTGGGAAAATCTCTATTAAGATATGTGTGGTGTAGGGGTATGTATATCTGTATGCATCTATGTTTATACGTCATTCTCTTTTAAAAGAGACAAAAATAAAATATTATTAAAAAGACACGACCGCCATGACTAAAATTCCGTTGATCATTAGTGCGTTTGGCCAGGAATGATATACGAGTCTAAACGACCATAACAACTACAAAACAAACAAAACGCAATCCCTTCTTTGGAATTGAGATTTTGCAGCATTATATTGAAGAAGACTATTGATGTGGCTTGAATAAGAAAAGACAATATCAAAATAGAGAAATATATAATCGATCCAATTTATTGTAGTATTTAGTTTCTACTTACTTTATCGCCAATTCACCCAGAATATATATAAAGGTCAAATAGAAATCGACAGTCTCAACTCAGATTGATATTGAAGATTGAAGATAAGTAATTACTGAAAAGTAATCAAAATGATATTCTAGGTTTCCAGACTACACGCTCTGTTTATGATAAAATAACATTGTAAAAATGTTAAGTAGAATTCATCAAATATATTTCAGTGTACCAGGAATAGCACATACAATTACGTACATATACATTCACATAAACATTCACATTTTCACACACACGCGAATACACACGTATACACGAACAAAAACACACGTGTGTGTATGTGTGTTTGTGTGCGCATGTGTGATTGTGCATGTGTGTGTGTGTGTGTGTGTGTGT
>NC_068988.1:40131372-40131911 GCF_001194135.2 Octopus bimaculoides | reverse complement strand
TGTGTGTGTGTGTGTGTGTGTGCGTGAGCAATTTGACATACTGAGGGTGGTCTAAAATTTAAAGGAAAAACAAAAAGAAGTAATCGCTATTAATGTCTATTTATTTACATTCTATTAAAAAGAAAAATTAAACGAAAATTCTATGAAGAGAGGATCTTGCCTGTACCAACAAATGTCAAAAGCAATGAACGTGTTGTGATGTTCTGATATCCAAGGATAAGGATAATCCCAATTAGGTGAAGTCATTCAACTAGCAAAATTATTTGTGACACTCTTTCGGCGGTAATTGAAAGATAGACATTAAACAACGAGATTGGAAGATTTCTCGGTCAAACACTGACAACTCTCCAAACATTCTTCAGTAAATGTAAAACAGATTAAACCTTGTGCACAGAATGACACAGTATTCGCTGCTACAAAATAACCTTGGAATAGATGCCGCACAATGTAAAATACAGAATTGCTTTTTAATATACATACACATATAGGTATTTCAGCAGACTTTACGCTTGAGCGCAAATTTCGTCCAGGTCGACTTT
>NC_068988.1:40129639-40131203 GCF_001194135.2 Octopus bimaculoides | reverse complement strand
ATATATAACAAGATGAAATACATCAGCATATCTAATTGGTATTTTCGATACAAATGAAAACCTGAAGTTTAATCACAAGCCTAAAGACAAACAGGGTTGTTATTTTGAAAGTAGAAACACCGTGGTGAGTCGCATATTGCATGACATACAGACACCAATGTAATCAGCTACTGAAGATGAAAAATGTACATGTGTTTTTGTGTCTACACTGAAAAATATTTACGAAGGAAGGTAAGCGCCAAAGCTTATTAATACACATAAAACTGGCCTGCTTGGAAATGATGGAAAACAAGCTTAAGTTTCTGACTAAGAAAAGTAGAAAGGTTGAGGTCTGCAAAAAATGGCTTCTCTGACGAAGTTGAGCCATAATAAATCAATTTAGGAACACCTTTCGAAATATTACCTTCCATTTTAGCTCAGCCTTCAAAAAATAGTGTCAAACTAAATACTTTGAATGTAAAGTATTGGTTCTTGTGGAGAATGCTCCAGGTTTCTCCTCAGATCTTATTAATTTACAGCTAATATTTAGTTAGCTTTTCTGTATTCAAACATAGTGAGATTTAATTCAGTTTATGCAGGAATGAATTATTAGTACACACGAAACCATCTTTTTGCGGTGCACTTAAAGAATATGAAGTTCTGATATGGTGGAACTTTAAAGGAATTCTATCTTGGTTACCATATCTTAAGTGCTATTAAAAATTTGACAGCAGAAGATGAGGAAGTAAAAAAAAAACAGCACAACCGTATCTTGTCTGAAGTAAAATATGTCTGAGTTGAATTGTAGCCGTCCTGTGTTTTGAGTAGAAAATATAGTCTTTATCGGAAGATTGTTAGTGTACTGGACGAATTTTGAAGTAATACAAGCAATAAAGTTGGTGAGCTTGTATTTTAATAATCTAATAAAGAAAAAAAAACTTAACGAGGACCTCCCCGAGATGGAAAAATACCGATCTAGAGATGCAGATAAAGGGTTGAGAACGCAGAACCATCTTGAAATATAATAACTAAAAATTTTCTACAATTTTATATAAATTGATATCCATTTCCAACGCATTATACAAAAAGTAGAAAAACTGCGCTGCAACAAATCTTGGACATGTATTTCATTAAAGAATCAAACCATTGGTTCTTATTAACTTTTTTTAAGTGTTTATAACTCCGTTTTTTTGTTGTTGTTTTTAGTTTTCATTTACAACTATGGCTAGGAATATATAACGGGAGCCACATAAAACTTGTAAAAAAAGTTTCACTTCACTTGAGTTACGAACAGTGTTAAGTGAAGACTGCCTTTATATGTATACACTGTATTTGTATATCCATTATCCATTTGAATTTAGCAATAGCATGCAACTTTTCCGTGCATTATTATTATTATTATTATTATTGTTCAGTAGTTTTATTTTTATAACGTGCTTTCATTTCACTACCGAGGGCAGCTCTGTGCGCCTTGGGTATGTGCTATGGTTTGCTGTGGTGCTCTTATGGTTACTGTATTGAAAGTGTTTTGCGTAGGATGTGTGCAGTGCCCAGTAGTGCAATTTTCTATATGTTATATATATTT
>NC_068988.1:40118707-40128682 GCF_001194135.2 Octopus bimaculoides | reverse complement strand
ATTATTATAATTATTGTTCAGTAGTTTTATTTTTATAACGTGCTTTCACTTCAGTACCGAGCGCAGCTCTGTGCGCCTTGGGTATGTGCTGTGGTTTGCTGTGGTGCTCTTATGTTTACTGTATTGAAAGTGTTTTGCGTAGCATGTGTGCAGTACCCAGTAGTGCAATTTTCTGTATGTCATATATATTTGTAAGTCCTGGTATTATTATTATTATTATTATTATTATTATTATTATTATTATTATTATTATTATTATTATTATTATTATTATTTTTATTATTATTCAGTAGTTTTATTTTTATAATGTGCTTTGACTTCACTACGGAGCGCAGCTCTGTGTGTATTGGGTATGTGCTGTGGTTTGCTGTGATGCTCTTATGGTTATTATTTAGGTTATCATCACCGTCACCATCATCATCATCATCAACATAGTTGTTGTTTTATCTAAAAGGAAGCCTTATATCAAATGCCTTGTTTTATTCTAGTTCAATATAACTCGTCGTAGTTTGTCTGATAGAGAATTTCAAGAAAACCGTTATAGCTACCGAACTTTTTTGTTTACATTTTTAAAATCATTATTTGCAAATATATGGCCTGAGTACCGTGATCAGCACTTCACCGTATTGCTGACAAAGACATTTTACTATTAAGTTTGATATATGCTATGCTATAAATTAATGTCTGATGGGAACAGTATGGCGAAGAGAGAAAAATATAAAACTAAATTGACCACATTAGTATACAATAATCAGCTTAAGTTCGTCTATGTACGCATACCCTCTCCTTTTTCTTACCATTCACCTAAAAAAGTACTTCATATGCTTCGTGCCATAAAGTGCTTCATGATCGTTAAGAATTAGACAAAAACGAATATAAACCAAAATGATTTTATATGAAGCAATTAATAAATGAGACATTAAAGTGAAGTAAAGTCAATTTTAAATAATACTCTACTTTCGAATGTCTATCGAACGATAAAGTCAAGACCAATATCTTTTGCAATTTAGCATGGTGAACGAATTATTTTGATTACGATAATGTAATTTCTATATCAAAAACATGTGATGCGAATGGCAATTATATATTATTTGAATTAGACACCAGCGGTAATAAAACAAGAAAATAATATCTCTTTAACCCTAATCTAATCACGACAAAATAAAACAGCATTGTGATATCATGTTTTTATATTTATATTAATATCAAGAGGTTAGAAGTGACTAATATATTGTCATGTTAATTTAGATTATATACTGGTAGTCATATTATAACCAGATAAATAGAAATGTTTGTCTCGTGGATCTTTATCTCTTCTTCTGAAAGGGAGGGCGTTGGGGTGTTATTGAATAAAACAATGCAATGAAAGTCTGGAAATGAGGAAAAGCTGTGGAAATATCATATATGTCGATACGTATGTATGCACGTATACGAAGCAATGATTTTAAAACACTTCGGTGTGTACACACAGTTACAAACAAATACACACAATTAAACACATATACATACACAGGCTATCACACATATTCCCCACAATGACTTGCATAAAGCAATATGCAATTGATAGTGTACATACATACACCATACATAGAAATATATACAACTCGCAACTTCACTAGAAACCGTACTAAAGAGAGACAATCATTTTGAAAAGCGATGGATATATATATATATATATATATATATATATATATATATATATATATATATATATATATACCTACGTGCATACAAATACACACACATACACACACTAGTATTCACTGGAAATTATTTGCAGCACTGGATAAATATTTCTCACCGTCAAGTACGCGAAGTAAAATAATCGCCATAACGTAAAATTTTACAATTCAATCACCAGCACGTTAAAAATATTAAAATTTGACAATATATCTACTGTAAAAAAAGTTACCTTCTCGAGTTATACCGATTCATGAGGGCCAGTTTCCCTGTTTCCATGGCGTGGCTTATAAATTCCCCACTTGGACGGGACACCCTTCCATTTCAGGATTACTCATATTTGCCGGCTGAGTCGGCTGCACCGACATGAAATGAAATGTTTTTCTCAAAGACACAACGCGTCGCCCAGTTGAAAACAATTTTATGGTCATGTGTTCAACAGCTAGTCACTAAGCCACGTACTTCCAATTGCTTTCTAACTGATGTAGAACAACTCAATTCCAACCAAGTCATAGTTTTAAGATAAACTCTAATGCTAATTTTTCTCTAGTAATTTTTGATACAACTGGTGAAGGTAATTCCATCAGTGAAATTGATAATATCTTAAGAATAATATCTAGGAATAATATTGGTGATAATAGTGAGAATAATCTTCGTTTAGAACCTAATTCCGAGAACAGAATCAGTATTTATTTTAACCATGAGTACTACATTCGAGTGAATAAACGACTTTGTAGTTTAAAAACAATGTTATGTGCTTTAGAAAATGAAGAAAAGAATATATCTATGTATAATAATCGTAGGGAATCGCACGTATTATTACACAGGTTTTTATGCTACAATTTGGAAATCTAGATTACATAACAGTTCGTTTTAATTTAAGTTTACGCGGTAATGTAATCCTTAGAATCTTAGTAAATGCATTTGGGATTTAAAAGACAGAAACATTAACTACGATATGAAGTAACTAGTTATTAGTTACGCTCCATCGTACAATACTGGTAATTTAAATTGAGATCTTTGCCGAGAGTAAATACATTAATCAGGTTCTTCGAAATTAAAATTATCACATTGCAAGGCTAGATTTACGTTCAAATGGTCCAAAATAACATTTTCATAAATATTTCAGTAGTGAATAGCACCTTAATTACAAATGTATTTGCTATAATGTGATTAGCATAATATTTCTAAATCTTTTAGCATACATAAATAGCTACATAACTAAATATCGTGACGCAGAATTTATTACTGACGCCATCATGAGTATAAATTTTAAAGTGGCTTTTGTTAGAATTTTATATTCCATTTTAACGTTCCTTTTTAATGCGTCTGTATATTATAGACATTATTTTGAGTTCGTTTTGAATTTAACGTACATTAGGTTACATTAATATATTTGTGTTAGGATAAATTTTCTGAAATATTGGTTTGATTGGCATTTTATACCATTTTTGTCTATATCTAAATATGCTGGCACAGTAGAAACGATAATTGGTAACGTTTGGTGTAATCCTCAGTCAAAGATGTTACGACTTTTCTTCTTTCTTGTTCATGTTCTCTGTGTGTGTGTGCGCGCGCGTGCAAATGTGTGTGTATGTGTATGTATGTGTGTTATATTTTTAATTATTCAGTGTCTTCCGCTAAGAAAGGAACTGGTATATAACAAAGATACAGATCTCTTTCATCGGAATGCAAGTAACTAAAACGCAAAAAAAAGTCATATATTGAAATTTAGTAAAGTCTTGCGAATTTGTATTGTTCCGCTTACGGATTTTAATGTTAGATTTAATGGGTTGGTTCTTTTTTCTGAAAACCCTTTCTAGATAATTATTTAGGCATTTATCAACCAAAGCAAATGCATCCATTTTTATTATGGATATAGAAGCCGAAGGTTTCAAAACAGTTGTCCAAACTATCATCTTGCTCTTTGATTTCCGAAGATATTCATATCCGGGTGAAACCTGACCTCTATGGCAGAAAACACTTTTATTGTATCACTCCAATTACTATATCCGACGTTTTGGGTTTACATTTGGAAGAAATTTTGATGGGTACGTTCCACCAATCACCAATATTACTTGGATTGATTTTTACATCACTCTGTCGGATAGGAATATCTTTGCAATTATATTCTTAATTAGTTCACCGTAGAGAATTCAGAATAGAAGTATGTGTGTGGGAGTGATGGCATGATTGCGTGCGTGAACGTCTACATATATTTGTGTTCGTGTGTGTCTGTCTATATGCCTGTATCTCTGTTAGCGTGTTTATCCGTATAAAACAGAGACAGATATATGCGTATATATCCAGCTACACACACATGTATATAAGGAGATTAAGGCGGTAACCCGGCAGAATCATTAGCATGCCAGGAAAAATGCTTAGCACTATTTCGAACGTCTTCACATTTCTGAGATCAAATTCCGTAGAGGTCGATTTTGCCGTTCTTCCTTTGGGGTTCGATAAAAAAAGTACCAGTTAAACACCGGGGTTGATATAATCGATTCATCCCTTCTGGCCTTGTGCCAAAATTTGAAATCTATATATAAGGAGATGATTAACGAAAACCTCACCACTTGTCTGCACATTAGTAGCCTCAGAAATTGAAGTCATGGAGTGGTATTTTACTTGATTTTATTTTATGTCTCCGAAAAAAAGAGTGGCTGCAAAAATAACCTCAGCAGGATTTGAACTCAGAATGCACAGTGCTGGAATAAATTACGCAAGGTATTTCGTCCGAAATGAAGTGAGGATGAGACACTGTGCAATGATATTCTCATGGAGCTCTGGACACCGGCGAGAATCGACAGGCTGGTCTGTTGTGGGTGTGTGAAGTGGGTGCGTGGGGCCAACCAGGACAACTTTCAGTATCCCTGGTCAGGTATTCTTTTATTCTTTTATTTTTTCTGTCATTTGACTGCACCCATGCTGAAGCACCACCTTTAGTCGAGAAAGTCGCCTCCAGAGCTTATTCTTTGTAAGCCTACTTCTTATTCTATTGGGGTCATTTTTCGAGCCGCTAGGTTACGAGGACGTAAACACACCAGCATCGGTTATAATGTGATGTTGGGGGACAAACACAGACACACAAGCATACACACACACACACATACATATATAATATATACATATAAGATGGGCTTCTTCCATTTTCCGTCTACCTAATCTACTTACAAAGCTTTGGTCGGCCCGAGGCTATAGTAGAAGACACTTGCCCAAGGTGCCACGAAGTGGGACTGAACCCAGGACCATGTGGTTGGTATGCAAGCTACTCACCACACAGCCACGAGGTTGATGATAACATTGCCTCTTCGAAATATATTGTAACAGGCAAAAAATTATCTACAGATATGCTGAGATTAACGAGAATGAAGCCTCTAGTCTAGTGTGAGTTTAAAGGGGTTTTAGACTAGAGAAGACATTAGCGTTTAGTATCCTCTTGGACCACATAAGAGCATCGGATTGATAAGGTTTGACATTGTGGGTTCAAAATAAATTCCGTAACCATGGAATGTAAAAAACAAACAACAAATAAACATCCATGTGTTTTTATCAGACATGGAAACTTGATTCAAGCGTACTTTAGGACTGTTTTTAGTCGAAACACATGAAAAACTAGATTTTGAGAATTCTCTAAATGACTTCAAATAATTCAGGAGTCTGAATTACATCATTACTAAGGAGAAGTAAATTACAACTGTTGATTAAGTATTGGTATCAATACTATATTACATAAGAAACTCCACTTCTTTTTCCTGTTAATAAGTAAATGCAGAATATTAATGTGTGTTCAGTAGAATTGCAAATAAACCTAAATGATTGAGTGGTTCTGTTTAGTGAACGGTATATGATTCGCGGCACTTTCTCTTAGGCAATAGAAATATACAATGTCTATTGCACTTCAGCATTCTTCTTTTTATCTTAAACAGAATTATACACTAACATACACGCACGCACACATACGCAAACAACACACACACACACACACACACACACACACATGTATACAGACAAGAATCGTTCACACAAACGCATACAGGCACATGACTGTATATGTATGTGTGTGTGAGTGTGTGTGTTTATATGTGTGTGTGTGTGTGTGTGTGTGTGCGCGCGCGCGCATCTATAAATATATATGCTAGTATTGAGAATGTAACAGTTTGAGTCATACATTATGAAGTCTTCAATATTCCTCCTTACATAATCTAATAAAAAGTTAAATTGTTCCTGTAAAATTGGTGACTCAATTTGCATTTTTCTCCTTTTTTTTTTATTGTTCAATATATGAGTCGGAACAGAGCATTCATTCAAAGCAATCATAAGCTCATAAGATAGTATTAATAATAAAAAACTCGAAATTAAAAATGAGAGTATACTATAGGAACATTGTAAATACACCGGCAGGCACAGGAACATTATTTCTCTGAAACAGTCTATATTCATTTAATAAGAAAAATAAAAAAAAGAACAAAACAAAAAAAGCTACAGAATAAACACATGAAACTTAAGCCCAAAGCGTACATATCAGTTGCTATTACTATGGTTATTACTATTGCTGTTATTATTAAGGCGGCAAGCTGACAGAATCGTAGCTGACAGAATCGTTAGTACGCCAGGAGAAATGCTTAGCGACATTTTGTCTATCTTTACGTTCTGAGTTAAAATTCCACCTTGGTCCACTTTGCCGTTCATACCTTCGGGATCGATAAAATAAGTACCAGCTGAGAACTGGGATCGATGCAATCAACTATCCGCTCCCCAAATGTTTCTGGCCTTGTGCCTGTAGTAGAAAGAATTAAGGCGGCGAGCTGGCAGAATCGTTAACACACCAGTCAAAAAGCTTAGCGGCATTTTGCCTGTCGCTAGGTTCAGAGTTCAGATTTCGCCGAGGTCTACGTTGCCTTTCCTTCTTTCGAGAACGATAAATTAAGTACCAGTGAATGACTGAGGTCGATGTAATCGACCAGTACCCTCCCCACAAATTCCAGGCCTTGTTCCTATAGTAGAAAGGATTATTACGTCGGCGAGCTGGCAGAATCTTTAGTACGTCTCGCCAAATTTCTTAGCAGTATTTCCCCTGTCTACACTTAGCTCAAATTCTGCCGAAGAATTTTGGCCGATGTAATTGACTTAGATCCTCCCTCGAAATTACTGGCCTTGTGACAAAATTTGAAACCAATATTAAGTACTCTACACTGATTTGCACTAAATCTCGCATATATAATTTTATCGTCTCGTTTACTATATAGAAATTAAACAATCACTTGGATATTAAATGTGCCTTGCATCTCACATTTCGGTAACGATAGAATCATAACATCTATATATTCTGTGCATGTTGCCTTATGTAGTTTCATATCAACTGAAATTGATAATGAAAGAATTCTTTTAATGAGCGACACTACAGATAGTTGCATTTCAAGCTACAACTACTGGTATTTCTGGTTCTAATTTTGCTTTATTTTGACTTGAAAATCAGCTTTGGTATTTTGTTGCAAATTTGAGTTTTATTACAACGTTATTTTTATGCTTAGTTAAAGTAGTACACCTTGGTGTCGTCTCTATGAATTCGTATTTAATCATTTCAACTTTACTTGAAGCTTATTTCTGTCGTTGAATTTTCTCTCGAAGTAAATTTTTTATCAATTAGCTAAGATTTTTAGACGTTTAATTATTAACTATTGTATAATGGGCATGGTTTGGAATAAAACTGACCATTATAAAAATACTACTCAGTTTATTTCGACGTCCTTCCGGTGCTAAGTAACTGATGAAATCAGTTTCATGTTCAGTTTATTATACCGGTGAGATATGAACAATTGCTTGATGTACTAGCATTAAAGATAAATAAATAAACCCGAATATGTATTAATACAATATTTAGAGTTTTAGGTGATTGAACATTTTAGATCAAACTATCTTTCTGATATCGTGATAGCACTGAAATAAAATTAGAAATATACGCCCGTCATATCATCACTGTCAACGTGTATAGCTAGAAATAAAGTGTTACAAAATAATGCCAGCAATAGTACCTGTCCGCCAGTGTTCCAATTATATATTCAATCATTCTGTAATATATGCAAATCCTATTACATTATAATAAATATTTACAACTATCAACATATTTCGAGTTTAAAGTTAATTTTTATCAATATTGTAATTTTACACTGTATTTCTGAAGCAGATATCTAAAAATATTAACACGTTCATGTAATGATTGCTTGAAAACTTTGTTCCGAATATTTAATGCAATTGGTAATACTGCTATAGTGTGATGAAATCAGCAATAAATTATCAATAATGCAATATATTTCAGTGAGAAGTTACAGTTCGTTGATTTTTACGTTCCTGGCTCTTCTCAATTCATGCACTACTTTATTGAACTGCATTAGCAAATTACTGCATCAAATCATTTAATTCCATTGTAATTACAGTGCTTCCATGATTTGTGCTTCTAAAATTACGCGTTGATATGAATAAAAGTAAAGAATACGGCAAAACAAATTTCATTTATTTTGTAATAAATTATAACTGACCGGACAAAAATATCTTTAATACAAGTTCTAAGTAAAGCTAAAAATAGCGACATAGCAGAAAGTAGATCAAATTTGAACCGTGTCACCTTGAAAAAATAGTGTAAAATGACAAACAGTGTGCGCCAGTGTGTGTTTGAACCCAGTATGATTCTATAAGGCATATTCCCCGACTAATATGCAATCATCTCCACTGCAAAACGAAAGTACAATAATCAGTTTTCATCTCAAGACCAGTGTTGTTTTAAGGCATAGGCCGACTGGGCAGCCTCCCGGTGTTCCTCACAGTCTAGAGGTTCAAATCTTTAGGACCCAGTGCAGCGATTTGCGCGACAGTGAAGAGATGTGCTAAGATGGCCCCGCTTACGATGTCTTTTTTTCAAATAAATGAGACTTAACTCGGACATCATAAGATAGAACTTCCTTTTTCGATACCATTCAGGTGCTCATGCCTGTTTCTCAGATTAAGAGCCAACGAGGAAGGCTCAACATGTTACCCGTTAAATTTCCCTCAACTCATACATTACCATAGTTAAAACAGTGGCGGGATTGTCACAGTTGGAGAAAATTTGAATAATATAGGTGCGCTCAGCGAAGAATAACCAGCAAACAACAATAATTTCACAGACGAGAAAAAAATTTCAGACTGCATGCTGTACACTTTGTCAACTGTCGTGTAACTAACACTTACTCTCTTTGCCGGATTATGTTTAAACGGATATAAACACTAAGAAATCAGAATTACTCTGTTGAAAATGTGTTCATCCAAATGGCTGGTTGAATTAAACAGCTTCAAGGAGTTATCATTATAATTGCATTGATGACCAGCAAAATCATCATTATCGCTACCATCACAAGCACCACAAACATCACCAACACCAACATCGCTATCATCATCGTCATCATCATCATCATCATCATCATCATCATCATCATCATCATCATCATCATCTTCATCATCATCATCATCATCACCTACCATTCATTTCTGATTCTGTTAGGTTTAGAACCTCCGTCAGCACCTTAATCAGTAACACAACACTATTATCATCACAATTCTTAAAGCCATCTCTAATACTACTACCTGAAACTTCCAGAGCACTCTACCAACACAATCAAAACAACTACTGCTATTACTACTACAGTCACACCTACCATCACAATTTACATCACACTTAAGGAATACTAACAGTTCCATCACAACCATTACAGACCTCACCTTGTAGAAAGACAACAAATATTATACTAACGATTCAAAACTGCCAGCACCAGATCATTCAAATCATTAGTGTAGACAACATTTTCATCAACAAACCAATCAATCAAAGAACCGAACAGAAATCTTCCTAAGGCATAATTCCAACTTACTTCAAGATGATTTAACATTTTATATTGCCAATGATTACATATTATATAATTATTGGTATTGTTATATATATTATAATATTCGTAATTCTGTTATTTGTTCTTCGCTGTTGCATTCATCGAAAAATTTTGCTTATATTCATTTTTGGCCAAGACAATTTTTTATTTATTTATAAATTCATCTGTTTTTGCTTTATGAATAGCTGTACGGTAGACATTAATTTCCGAGTATAGAGTCATTTGTCTCGTTCTATGATTCATTGCTGAAATATTTAACTATGCACTGACACATACGCAACCCACACACATACACACACATAGACGTAACTACGTGCATACATACACACTTACGCATATACAAACATATATATATATATATGTATATATATATATA
>NC_068988.1:40109296-40117985 GCF_001194135.2 Octopus bimaculoides | reverse complement strand
TATATATATATATATATATTTATGTACATGTATGTATGTATGTATGTATGTATGTATCAGGAACAAAGACATAGCATTGATATGAGTAAATACGCACGAAAAATCATATACCATACAGAAGTTGAAGTCGTTAGATAGAGATTATGATGAGAAATGCAATAAGATAGTATTCGGGTATGAGAACTAGCCAATCAGTATTAGCAGTCCTCAACCTCTGCAGTGAACGCGAGGATGTAAAGAAATTGGTGATGGTCTGCGTCATTAGCAATTCGTCACTAGGGGAAATAAGTATATTTATTTGCAGTGAAGACAAAAAGATTTCAGGCCTTGCCTTATGTTTGAGTGTGAAGGAGAGAGAAGAAAAAAGAGGGAGAGAGAGATGTGAAAGGGAGAGAAAGTTCTGTTTGACTTTTATAGCTAATCGTAAGATATAGAGCGAATCTATAGCAATTTGGGATTTTGTATTTCGTTTACAAGATTCTTTATGGAATGGACCAAAGGAAAAGTCACCGAAAATGTTGCGGGTGGCAATAAAAGTATTTTCACAAGCAAAACGTTATTGACTGTTTAACTAATAAATTAAACACACGATCAAGTAGTTAGTTAGATAGATATTTAACCAATTGACTAATAATAAAGGAGTGGAATTGAAGCATTGAGGGCAATATCAATATTGCCGTAATGACTCTCCCTAGACACAACAAAATGTATATCAATTTTGAGTGAAATTCCATTTTATGTTATATTTTTCTGCTGCTCGTGAAGATTTAAACCAGACAATCAACGTATAATATACAATGTAACGAGGAGGCCTATATCATTTCTCTAAACATGTTTTAACGATCAGTCACATTCTTCTCATTTCTCAGCCATAGATAAGGAACATATATTCAAAAATATCACTCCAAAAAGGACATTGAGGTCATGACAAAATGCTGTTTATCATAGTATTGAGGGCATGGCTTTGACAACAAATCTTAATTTATATATCAATAACATCAGTTTGCTTTAGGAAGATTGCTGTATCGAGGCAAAATGCTAAATTCTGCTTGCATACTCATGTACATTGGTTACACACAATCCTGTTGATGTTGAGGATAACTGGAGTAGTTCTTAGTGAAGCAGTGTCGGGGAAGATATTAACATGTTATCATATTTATCAGTTATTAGAAACTATACAAAAGTATTGTAACATGTCAGATACAACTAAACAATATAACAAGATAATGTTAGAAACAATATATTAAATTCTAATTAGATAATTGCAGAATGGGAGTTTTCCTATGCTACAAATCAAATGCCTGCTGAAAAATATTCATCCAGCTGATTTATGCATCATTTAAAAATGGTTGTGATATCTTGATCGTTACAATGGTACAATAATCCAAAATTATATGTTGATGTTTCAATATTCCTTTGATGCCCTTTAGTGCTAACACGCAGTAATGAATAAACTTGCGTAATCTCATCGAATATGGTTCAAAGAAATTAGTCAAAATTTTCTCTCCTTCCAGCAGAATGGAATTGAAGAATGAGAAGAAAACTTGAATTATGTGAATCCAAAGTTGTTCAATCAAGAGAACAATGTATGTATTATATAGGCAACAGCTTTTCTCATTGTGCATTGTGTTGAACAGATAAGTCCCTTTCCGTAATAATGTTAATGACATAATGCATTGGCAACCATAGAAAGAGGTGCAGCTGTGTGTATGTGTGTGTGTATATTTGTATATTTTTTCTTTCTACGTCTTGCAATCTATTGCTATCTTACATTCACTAAAATGGAACTTACATACTACATAGTGATGTATAAAGTTACTAATCATGCAGCTTCTCATGTTTTATGTTCGTCATAGAAGATGCTATCTTCCTATGAAAGCCGTCTACATAATAATCTTGTACTCTTTAAGAAGACGTCAATACTTAAAGTGTAAAATATACACTAAAAATTATAGAAAGACATTTTTTAAGAAAAATAATTTAATACACATCTAAAGTAGGGTTTGTTAATTCACTTACAATTCTCGTATGCTGCTCTAAATTCTCTGATGTATATAACGATTTCTATTACCACGTTTCACTGTATGTTGTTTTCGATAAGGTATGAAATGGAAATTGTAATAAATTGGGAGAAATGTAAACTGTAGAGGTAATGTAAAATTGTTACGAAAGCAACCAGATGCAAGCTAGGATGTTATTCTTTTATTGACATGCGGGGTGGTAAATGTACACCTTTTGGAGTTTCGCTTTGCAAGCATTTATACTTCGCTTTAACCCTGTTTTAAGTACGGCAAATTATGCAGCGTAAATACTGATGCTTTTATGCACGAAATATCAAACATGTATTATATTAGAAACTGAATTTGAAGTCTAACAGAAATTCGAGTTGGATTGCTGAAATCGAAGAAGTTGCAGCAAATTATATTTGAGCTGTGTTTTTTCTGAAGAATAACTCAGACGTTTATAACATGCAGATAACAGATGCGTTTATAAATAACGACAAAAAAACTGTTGGTACTTCTCCAGGTTGGCTGCAAATATAGTGACCAAGAAGAATACACATTGCAACAAATTTTCAACCAGGATGAGATAGATCTGATTGGAAATGAATTTGAAGCAAATAAGCTTTTATGAAAAGAATTTAAACAATGTACTAGAATTCAAATATTCCAAAAGAGTATACATATGACTCTCCTCCTTTTTTTATGCTTCTGGATATCTAAGGAGCAAGTCTCCTGCTTATTACAATTCTGAAACATCACTATAGATATAACGGATTACACTAAATCATATATTCCTATTATACAGCGATCATCTAAAAATAGTTATCTAGAACAGTATCTAAGATTGGTTTACTGCGTGTATTCTAAACAACTATAAAGAAAAAAACTGATAATCAAATAATTTTGAAGTAGTCTTGCGTTTTGTGGACACTACTTCAGGTCATCTACGTAACCTAAATGACCTGACGTATAATACTAAAACACTTACTGAACACATTTATATTAATTCAACTTCAGTGGTTTATTGCAAGTTACAAAACCTACATTTGCTGTACACATTTAAGAAATTAAGTTCTCAGAGGGTGAAACAAAGTACAACGTAAAGTAATACTTGTGTGTTTAGCATATCATGAATATTATGGAAAATTAGACAGCGACATGGTCAGAATTGCAGTGTTGAATTACTAAGTTTTGCGTTACCAATTGATTATGTTTCTCAGCCGATGCAAAAGAAGATGGAGTTAATTGAATCTCAAGATAGAGCCCGATGTTGGAGATAATAAAAATTATGAGCACAGAGGGAAACGACCACAAATTGTAGCATCTAAAACCTTGACTGCAATATTCCAAATCCAAGTAAGGCTACAGTTTAGAAGCATATATTTTGCTGTTGATATTTTACAACTATTTTAGGAATTATTCAACGAACAAAAATAAAACACGACAAACATTGGATATTTTATCTATGCAAATACTTATTCAATTGGTTTCACGTTTCGTGTCTTGGGAGGGTCATTACGCCAATAATTATAACACACAAACTGGTTCTATATCATTCATTTATTGTTAGCTATTTGATTAAATATTTAACCAACTAACTAACCGATCGTTTCTTTCATGTGCCGGTTAAATACTTTATCGGATGCTTGCTTGTGAACTCTTCAATGATTTGTCCTCTTTCTTCAAGGTGTACACTGAGTCCGTATGAGAATTGGTATTAAGCTTGTGTGTATGTAAGCCTCTATGTAAATGTGCGCTTGCTATGAAGAAAAGGTAAGAGAAATAGTGATGTGTTCGTATGTGTGTACGTGTGCATGCGTATGCATATGGTTGTGTGTGTACACCTGTGTGACCGCCTGTGTGCGTGTTTGTGAATTTGTGTGTGTTAAAGCCATCCACGACATTTTTAAGGGTTCAGTCGCTGCAAATACGCATTAGCGCCTATATATTCCACTGACTTCTACTAAATACTGGTTTGAGATGCATGGTCTTTATATAAAAGATCGGTGCGGTTTTCGTGACGAGCATCATATTGCTCAATATTGTTGAAAATGTTTTTGTTCTATGTTATTTCACCGAAAGTGACACTTCCCAAGAAACTGCAAAAATTATTAGGTAAGTGCTAAGAGTATAAGCATCTACATATAGTAAGTTCTATACATAAAGCTCTGCGGAGCACTCCCTTCATATACCGAATGAAATTTAGAACAATTGAACCAACTTTCGATACTATCCCTCCTCTTAGAGAAGCCAAGTAGTATTGATGCTACCAAGGAATGTCCATGTTGTTTGGGTTCCCACTGTAGTGCACACCCTCTCTCTTCGTCAGTGGAGACACTACAAAAAGCTTTCTGAATATATATGCACTCTAACTATGCACCAATTATTTTTATTTTACTCATAGCTGATCATTTTTTCCTTGTTCTTAGCTGAAATATTCGTCTCACATCGGCCAATATGTGATGAGACATTTGTTTCTTCCATGAATCATCACTTTACAATCCTTCCTATGCCTGGTTCCAGCCGGACACGATTTACTGCGTCTCTTCACAAATCCACAACATTCTATCTCAGCTGGTTATATGATATATGCCACCCACGTTCCTTATACGATTTTCTAATCATCTTGACGTTTGAAGATCTTTCTTTCATGTGCTCATTCCATATTACTTTTCCAAGATACCACTAACTAACTCGTAAACGTGAATGTGCGTGTGTTAGTGTTGAGAGAGGGGAGAGAGAGAGAGAGAAAGAGACAGACAGACAGACAGAGAGACAGGGAGACAGAGAGAGAGAGAGCGAGAGAGAGAGAAAATAATTTTATACGTAAAATACAATCAGCATACTATTATCTGTACTTAGTCTTGTGTTATGTGTGAGTAATTTACCGTTCTGCATTATTTATAGCTTATATTTTTAGCACTAGAACAATAGCAATTTTTTGCTACTTCCTTTACATTTTATCACAAACGAATGCCAAGCGTGTTAAGAATATTTGCATATATTCTAGGCGTGACCGGCTTATGATTTCCAGATGTAATTATTTCACTACATTTACGTCAGTAATCCCTTTGTGAAAACCATGATCGTTTCACGCTTTCAACATCAATATGAAGCAGTTTATTGTGTACACAGTTTGTTTTGTAATTAGTGTAAAGGATAACTGATGGTTTATTCTAGCATTAATTCGATCAGTAATATCCAAAGGATTTTTCAAAATAATACTTACCGTTTGGTCAGATTCGAAGTATTAACATCCCTGGAGGATAGATTTATTACGAAATACTTCTATAACGACTGTCGAAACACCCTGAAATATAAATGACAGATTTAAAAAAAGCATCTTAATGTTTTATTCTTTTTAAATTAAATAAGAATATTTTGATGCTTTACGTATATGGTACAATATAAAAATACCCCTGGAAATGTGTGTACCCAGTAGTGAAAAAGTCAAATGACCTATTACAGTTCACTCAAATCATCTGTTTTGCGAGAAAGACACTTTGAAAAACATATTCTCGTCTTATAGTCAATAATGTTCGGTATCAAATACACGAGGGGATCAATATAATTTTTCATCCTCCAATCATAAGGAGAAAAATATCCATCAAAACATACCTCACTTCTGAAAAGGAAAAAAAGATGGTAATAGATATGTCCTAGATAGGCGAAAATACGAGACGCCCATAGGTGAAACCTTATTGATACTTGGCTTGCTTCCTAACAAAGGATCTAGAAGTAAAATACTTGAAGCGAAGCTGTAAAATATTTTAAAATATTTTCTTTTTGCACAGCTCTTTTGAAATCTCATATCGTAATCTCATAGCAAAAAAAGTCTCTTGCTTAAGTGAGATTTGCTTGTCATATCTCTCGGCCATGGCATATACATAAGTTGAATTTGAAGCTGCAAATATTTTGGCAAAAATAGGTGACAATTGGGGAAGTCTATACAATTTCTTCAATATCATTCAAACAACCAGGAAATGAATTTATTGTAACACTATAAAATCAGACAGTCGTTGTAGGAGGACGTTGTACGAGTCCTCAATTGGAGTCCGTGTCAGTTACGTGATATGTACGAGTTCGAGTTACAAAGTCATTGACTTGCGGAGCTATCTGTGATAGCAAAAAAGCCGAGTCAAAGATAAGACGCGGAATACCACCATGACATAATAATGGTGACAAGAATATTACAGTGCCCATGATAACATACAAGTTGACGAGGGATCACATTATAACAGTGGCAACGAGGATATAAACAATTCACGCGAACAACGTTGAAAAATTCTTTTCCCGTGAAAAATCACAATCTACGCGGACGACGCTGAAAAAACTTTCACATGGAGAAATAAAAAACTCGACGAAGGAACAATAGATATTTTTGTTGTACATATTTTACGAAAAATTCGTAAAATTGTGGAAAACGTGTTAGAGGTTCTGATTGAGTTGCAAAAACAGCAACAACTAAAAGAAGAACAAGAACAACAAAAAATGTTACAGCAACAAATGCTATAACTAATGTTGGTAATAAAAGTTGGTAATAAAATCGAAAAATACGTTTTTGCCAGATCATATAGTGAATTCAATAAATGAATTTAAATATGACCCGGAAGAAGGAGCCATCTTCGGGGCATATTACCGAAGATTTGAACAAATTTTCGAAAAAGAATGCCAAGACTTGAAGGCTGAAATGAGAATGTGCCTAATTCTGAGGAAATTATAGACGATAGAGCATGAGAAATATTGTAACTTAAAATTGCTTAAAAAAGTTTCTGACATAGATTTTACGGACACAATTGACATTTTATATAGGTTTAGTGAAAAAAAACATCGTTGTTCATCAAACGTTGGAAGTATTTGAAAACCGAGAAAATCAATGACTGAGATTTTACCACATATGCAGGTATAGTGAACAGAGAGTGCGAGTGATTTAAATTGGATAAACTAACTCCAGACTCGCCCAAGTGCTTGAATTTTGCTTAGAGGCTTACGGCTAAAACGGACGCAGAAGTCAGAACCAAAATTCTCGCAAAGCTGGAAATTAACCAGGATATAACTCTCCAGAAATTGTCAGAAGAGTACGATATGATATTAAAAGTAAAGCACGACACAGAAGAAATCCAATGAAGAGATTGCTTACAGATAAAATCAATGTGGAGAGTCGGAAGACAGATGAAATGTTTTACAAAAAACACGATATACAACAAGTACGATATGCAGTGGTAGGCACCTGAGAAAAGAGTGTCCGTTCATAAAAGAAAGTGTTTTTGTTATGGTAACACAGGGCACATTAAATTGCACTGGGGAACTAAAATGACTAAAGATTGGACCAAAGGAGAAAATATAAATACTTTGTCATCAGAGAAAAAAAGTTGTACCACGAACAAAAATTTCATCAAGGTGAGAATCGAAATCACCAGTGTGAAAATAAAAATAGACACAGGGAGTGACATCACTATCATAAATGAGGAAACATGGAGGCAAATCGGTAAACCGAAATTATCTAAACCAAATAAAAATGGCATCTGGGGTAACTAAAAAGAAATTCTATCTCATCGACGAATGCATTTACAATGTAATTTTCGGGGTGAAAAGGACAGTCATTTATGTGTTTAAAAAATAACTGAACGTGTTTGGCAGAGAATGCACGGAGTTATTTAAAATGTGGGATATTCCCATTAGGTATGTTGCACTAAAACAAAAGAGAAGATCGCGTTAACAGAAAAGGTAAGCTGCCTGTTTTAAGGTCCAAATGGAACATGTTGTTTGCAGCGTCGGACCAGGTCAAGAAAGAGATGGAAAGACTTGAAAGTCTAGATATAAATGAAAGAGGCGACTATTCAAACTGGGCAGCACTGGCAGTTTATGTAAAGAAAGAAAAAGAATAAACAAAGAGTGTGTGCGGACTTTTCAACTGGATTAAATGACACTTTAGTCGAACACAGTTATCCGTTACCAAACCCAGAGGAAGAATAGAGTTCCTACAAATAGGCATGAAAAAGAAAAACAATTATTAAGTTGAAAAAAAAAACACTTTAAAAAGGGTAGAGAGATGAATAAAGTAAAATAAAATTACTTGCTTCCCAAGGAGAAAAAAACAAACTAAAAGGGGAAATGTAGTGAAAATGGTACTCCCCTTCCCACGTGACAAAGTGGTATGACGGTGCCCCTAAACAGTCAGACAGTCAGTCGTTGTAGGAGGTCAGTAGTAGTAGAGTTGTTGTATGAGTTCTCAGTTGGAGTCAGTGCCAGTTACGTGTTATATACGAGTTTGAGTTACCGTCAAGTTGGATGCTTCAGTCATTGACTTGCGGGGCTATCAGCGATAGAACGATTGTCAAGTGAAAGATATGACGCGGATTAGCGCCACAATATAATAGTGGTGACACAAATATTACAGTGACCACAATAACAAACAAGTGGGTGGAGGCTCACATAATAACAGAATTTTCACTTACACATGTTACACGTAACGAATAAAATATTATGCATCTTCCAGAGTCAGATACTTTCGTTGGAATATAACAGTGATACGAGGTCAACGCACCACCCACACACGCACGCGAGCACACACACACACACACGCACGCACGCACGCACACACACACACACACACACACACATATATATATATATATATGCATATATCCATATATGTATACTATACATACACACACATATATATA
>NC_068988.1:40106319-40109170 GCF_001194135.2 Octopus bimaculoides | reverse complement strand
TATTATAGTGCATTGTTTTAGCTTTTGAACGACACTACATCGCTGGCTAGGCGGGCAGGCCAACACTATTCCTAATCAGAAGGCTATTCCATCATAGGATTCCCCATTCACGACCGATTGGGTAGGAACAACGAGATAACGCAATACTTTGGATAAGAACGCAATACTTTGTAATGTAGAAATCAAGTATTTTCGTTCTCGTGCCTACAAATTTTGCTCCAGATACGTTGGTATGTACCCTGTGGCTCCAATAATGATAATTATGAAGCTAAAAATCGGTTTTGAGTATTGGATATGCAAACTCGTTTTCAATGGTCCATAGACACCCTCTTTATATTTCTAGTCACATTGGTGTCCAAGGGCCAGCTAATTTCCACAACAGAACGTTGTGGTCGCTCACATCGACATCTGGTCGGCTGTGTTTTAATTTGTGACTGTTTTAATTTTTAAGTTCAACCTTTATTCTTTAGAACCATCGCTCTCAATATGGTAGACATCCCCTGTACGTTTATTGTCACTCAATATTTTCTACCATTTACTCTCTAGACACTTGATGGGGATGTAAGTATGTATGTATGTGTGTACATTACATGAATTTACCACTAAAAAAAGCACGCGCATATATATATGTCGGAGGGTGTTCCTTAGAAATTACATTATTTAAGTATCCTATACCATCTGCGAGATATATCTTAAAGCTACATATGAGCAGTTTAAACTTTATCAAGCATGGCAACGATTTAATGTAAAAGATATAAACATAATATATAGGTGTAATAAAATTAGTTGTATGTTGTCAGTCGTACAGATTGCTATATTTACATAGCTAATAAATACGCATTTTAATTAACTTAATGAACAGAGATTCCGAAGGCGTAGAATTTGTTTATTTACATGAAAAGCAATTGCTTTTTGTCCCAGAAAGTCAATATATTACATAGGTATATCTTTTCGCATATTTATATGGCATTGGAAATTTACTAATTCCATGTACAGATACACCTATAGTAATCAATACATTGCTATATGTACTTATAATATATGTACTTATATGTACGGAACATACACACACTCACTCAAACGCGGACGCCCATACATACATATATATATATATATATATATATATATATATATATATATATATATATATATTTATATATATATATAAATATATACATACATACCTATATAATAAAAAAAGTTAATAAATGCGCCGTTTTAAAACCTAGCCAGGCTCATGGGACGGTTTTCCCGGTTTCTATGGAGTATGTGTTCACTAGCTGGACGGGACGCCAGTCCATCGCAATGTTACTCATTTTTGCCAGCTGAGTGGACTGGAGCAACGTGAAATGAAGTATTTGCTCAAGAACACAACGCCGGGCCCGTCCAGGAATCGAAACTACAATCTTACGATCATGATGCCAACACCCTAACCACTAAGCCATGCACCTCCACATATACATACATACATAAATATAAATGCATAAATACATATACATATATACACACATACACATACATAAACACACACGCATACACACATACACACACGCAAACGCACAGACGTACACACACATACACACACGCAAACACACACACATACACACGCGCGCGCAGACGCAAACATAAACTTGTATGTAGTGTTTCAGGGTATTCGTTCCGCAAGTCCAAATCTAGAAATGGACTGAAAGTATGAGGAAGTCTAGATTTAATTAAATTTACACATATGACTGAAATTCATATGCCTTTTTTTTTTTCAAATATGGAAGAAAGAGTAGAATTTCAACTTTTTAAGATTAGTACGGTTAGTATAGAATACACAGAGATAACATTTTTAACAAATAAAAAGCTGAAAGTAAATATTGAATGAAAAAAAAAAAATGGCGTCAAATTTACTTTCGATTGAAATAAATTGCTAGGAAAACGTATACACAATCGCAAATATACATATACACACAAACGCTTATATATGTATATGCACGTATATATGAACAAGGTTCAACTCTGGTACTGAGACCAATGCTGTCGACCGTTCTCCTCTCCAACAAATCTTATCCTTCTGTCTGTGATGGTGTGTATTTATTGACAAACAAGAAGGGAACTTATAAGAATCAGCAATGACACAACTACCACCAACTGAGACAGGTATGTATATATATATATCTTTGATAGGTGTCGGCCAGTATAGGCCCAGGCGATGTCCAACTCACTAGCAGCGCCTATGCCACTAACATAGGTGGGTGATTAATTGTACGTCTCAGGGTATGAAAGTATGAATGTAGATATATGTGAGTGCATATATGATTGTGTGCGTGTGCGTGCGTGCGTGAGCGTGTGTGCGTGTCTTTGTGTGCGTTTACGTGTCTGTGTATATATATGTGCGAGTGAGTATGTGTCAGCACATTGAAAGATGTATATATGTATAGATAGCTTTGTTTGAGTGAATACACACGATTGCAGATAAATTTCTATTGTCTCTATATAAATAACAACGGAAGAGCAACACAGGCAGTAAAAAAAAGAAAAAGAAAGAAAATGCAACCTATTTATAAGTAATATTTCTGTTCGAAAGATCAATTATCGAATGCTTCAAAAAGCAATGTGCTAGATGACTTAATATTTGATTAACTGGTTTACTAATAATACGAAATGTAAAATAGAACCAGTGCGTGTGTCCGTTATAGGCAAAACGATTTTTCATACTATAAAATACGGCAATAACTGTTTCAGCTGCTGTTTTCAAATGAAGAATCTTGTATAATTAATACAAAATTAAAATAGCAAACACACATACGCACACGCTCACACATACACAAATACATACATATACATTTATATATATATATGTATG
>NC_068988.1:40105494-40106160 GCF_001194135.2 Octopus bimaculoides | reverse complement strand
TACATATGCGTATGTGTGTTTGTTTGTATATATGTATTATTCTACGGAAGCAAAACACAAGTTTACGACTCTTTTTCACCCTTTAGAAATGGTCCATTTGTCGGTTGAAGACCAGCCTCGTTGAAGACCAGCCTCGTTGAAGACCAGCCTCGTTGAAGACCAGCCTCGTTGAAGACCAGCCTCGTTGAAGACGATCATCCACCTTCTGAACGAATGAAAACATCATAAATAGTCATGAACTGATCATGGGGACCGTTATCGAACAATTGATGAACTTGTTGATATGACTGGTAAGTCCTGGTGCACCTGCCAACGAATTTTGAACAACAAATTGCGATTGAAAAGAGTTACAGCAAATTTTGTGTATCGCTTGCTCACGGAAAATCAAAAGCAATTATGACTTCATGCGTGCCGTAAACTGAAACCTGGAAGGTGATCCAGACCTCTTTTCGAAGGTAGGCACTGGTGATGGACGCCGGTACTAGGGAATTTGCAGATGTGGAAGAGGTGAATATGAAAATGGCGGAGGTGTTAAAAGGTATCACTTCGTAAGAGTTCCACCACTGCTTCGAATAGTGGAAAACGCGCCTGGAACGATGCAGTGCTTCAAATGGTGAACACTTTGAAGGCAAATAAAAATGTAAACACGTAAATATAAGTGTATAA
>NC_068988.1:40103606-40105077 GCF_001194135.2 Octopus bimaculoides | reverse complement strand
ATATATATATATATATATATATATATATATATATATACTCATATATTCATAGTTAAATGCATAGATGCAAACATACATACATGCATGCCTATCTACAAAATGACATAGATATATAGACGAAGGAATATGTGTGTGTAAGGTATAATCGTAGTCGAATGAAAAAGAGCACAATTTATTAAATATCTCATTCAAAACATCTTAAAATTGAGAATATTTCAAAATGTATTTTAATATCTCTAGATATTGACACTAAGCAGACCTCTTAAAATGAGTAAATCAAACAACATTTGAAATTTGAAAATTCGTGTGTTTGACTATGTTTGCTTGTGTGCGCTTGAGTATGTTTGACTGTGTGTATTCGAGTGTAGGTATGTTTATTTGTTTATTTCTTTGTTTGTGTGTGTGTGTGTGTGTGTGTGTGTGTGTGTGTGTGTGCGTGCGCGTGTAGTTTCAGCTATACTGCAACGTTGCTGGGGGAAATAAGCACACACTGACGCACACACATTTAAGAAGCTTGATTATACATAGGTATATATATTTGTATGTCAATAATTTATGTTTGTCTTGGTTTTTACACATAATTATATGTTTAAATATGACTTTTAGCTCGGTAAACAACAGTATTTTCAGTAAATATTTTCAATTCAATTATTGGTCGTCGAGTGTGATTAACTAATGCCGTTCTGTATATGTGAATATATCTACTTAAAATGTAATTTATATGTATGTATGTATGTATGTATGTATGCATGTATGTACATATACATGGGTGTATGGATGGGTATATGTATGTGTGTGTCTACGTGTTTGTGTGATTGTGTGCGTGCACGCGCGTGTATATATATATACATATCAATCTATCTATCTATCTATCTATCTATCTATCTATCTACCATTTCGTTATTTCGTATGTCTAATGTTTTGAATTCAAATTCAGCCGAAATCGACTTTGCCTTTCACTTTTTCGGAGTCGATGAAAATGTGTAACAAATGAACATTGCGTTCGATGTAATCGATTTACATCCTTCTCGAAATCGCTGGCCTTTTGCCAAAATTTGAAACTGATATTGACACTGACAGAAAATTTTAACAATTAATTCTCATATATTTCTTTACTTTATTTTGAGACATGCAGGTGGTAAAGAAGCTCGTTTTGAAATTTTGTTGCTTTTGGCGCTGTCCCACTGCCCGGTACTTTTCACAAAGTAGAACTACTTTGTATTTATTTAGTCATCTTCTTTCTATCTATGTATCTATCTATCTATTTATCTATCTACCTACCACTGTCTCTTTCTCTCTCCCTTTCTCTCTGTATATACATATATATAGAGAGAGGGAGGAAAGAGGGCGAGAAATAGATAGGTAGATAGCTATAGATACAGATAAATAAAAATAGTGTGCGTGCGTGAGTGTGTGTGTATGAATGTGTGTATGTGTGTGACTGTGTGTGTGTGTGTGTGTGTGTGTGTGT
>NC_068988.1:40097530-40103596 GCF_001194135.2 Octopus bimaculoides | reverse complement strand
TGACTATGTGTGTGTGTGTGTGTTTGTGTGTGTGTGTGTGTGTTTGTGTGTGTGTGTGTGTGTGTGTGTGTGTTTGTATGCGTGTGTGTGTGTTCCTGACTGTGATCGCCCTTAGTTACCGTTCGAAATCCGGTACTGGTTTGTTTATTCCCCAGTAACCTAGTTGCTTGATAAGTAGGATCAACAATAATAATACAAGATTTTAAAAGAATATTAGTTCGACAATAAGTCTTCAAATCGGTCTCTCAGCAAATAGAAAAGAAAACAAATCACCGCATTGCGAACTCTATTCATATAGTTTCTATGCTTGATCGCTTGTACAACCAGATATAGCGACTCGATACATTTTAGTTACAGTATATCTTCAGAAAATTCAAGTACACATTGTATAATGCTGTCCTAGATGTTCTTTGTCAGGCAATAAGACTGGTCGATAAGCCTTGTAATGCCTTTGGTCTGAAACAGAGTGCAGCTGATGTTAAACAGCAACAAAAATAACAATTCGTTTATTGGAGAATATTTAGCAAACATAGTTCTATTATCCCTTAATACATAAAATTATGCCATTACTTTAGTGTTAATTGCTTTAAGATACGAGTAGTCCTTTTTACCGTATGCGTAATATATGCTGATGCTTATTTACACTGATTAGTGTTTCCTCGGCAGGAAATGATTGTTCAAAAACGATAAATAGTAGTATGTTCACGTAGCTATTAACTATATTTCTGGGAAATTAGTGTTAGGTTTCTAAGACAACGATTTAATATACCTGGATGATTGAATTGCTCTTGAATGTTAACATTTTCTGCAACTTTGCCGACAAACTCTCAATTGAAATGACTGCACCTTCACCTGTTTGTCTTTGTCTAAAACACGCTAGTTTATTGAATCTTCCATATAACTATAATGAAGTAACTTTCTAACGGGTGTTGCTGAGAGGATAGCAAACCATATAACAGAGTGATGTTTTTATCAGAGAATCAAGTCTGGGCAATACAGATTTTTGGCAAAGAATGAAGCAAGCAAAACACGGTTTTCGTCTTTGTGGAGATAGACAGATACATACAGGGAAATAACGTTTCTACACTCAATCACTTATACTCTTCCTTTCTTATTCACTCTCATTTCAAGACCTTTTATATCAATTGTGTTGGCCCGATAAATCTATTGTGAAAGATATTAATACCAAAACCTATCATTCACTGTTCTTTTTATAACTAAAATACAGGATCTTCTCTGCCTCGCTAGGCAGAAATAATTTATGCTCGATTAAACTGGTATTTCTATAGAAAGTTTTCGATGCCATATAGATTAGTGAATAGTGTGTGATATAATGCAAGTGCGATTTCACACTTAGGACATAATTTTAAGCTGTGAATATCCACCGTTCATTTGAAAAATTACGTTCCAGCTCCCAAAAATCCAGTCAACATCATGGTCTTTGGAGAGTGATCTCTAATGATAGTGACGTTATGCCTCCATTCTTCTTCTCATACAGCCTCACACTAAACACGGAGGCCTACATCAAGTGCCAAGAGAAGGTAGTGCTGCCTTGGATCTTGGGGTGGCTGCTGGAAGACCCCTTGTCTGGCAACAGGACTCTGCACATAAGCCCGAGGACCCAGTCAAAGCTGTCACGCAATTTGTGTGACCACATCACCCTCACATCTGTCAACCTAACTTTCAAGACTGCAACCCCCTTGATTATTATGTGTGGGGTGCAGTTGGGTGAGAGACCAACAAAATTCCTTGTAACACCAAAGATGAACTGAATGCAAGGATTATGGAAGCATTCGCCAACTTAAACAAGGAGACTACCCAGGAGAGTTGCAGGAGATTCCGAAGTCATCTCCAGGCCATGGGTGAAGCCAATAGTGACTTTATTGAATAAATTTACTCTCTAGTATTTCAAGATATCTATGTAATTTTGGTAAATATATCTATTAAAATGAGATGTCAATGTTATTTCCATTTCTCAGTAATTTAGTCGACAATTTATTCACCGTACCCTGTATCTATATATATATATATATATATATATATATACAGGGTGCGGAAGAGAGGCAGTCAGTGTGTTGGCTAGGGATTTGCTTACCTTCTGTTCCTTCTGAGTCACTTAAATATGTACTCTAATTTCCTATATAACTTTGCTCCATTGTCTTCTTTCTTTTACTATTCCAAATTACATACACACACAATTTATAGGGAAACATTAAAATGAATAGCAACAACATTATCCACCAACAAATTTGAATACTACAAATTATGAATCTATTGAATTTTATCTTGCAGTATTAATATTTTATGTTGTGACAGTGAGTGATTAACGCATATTCAAATGTATTACTAACAAATTCCCTGAACAGTTTCAGTATGTAGCCGATAATCTCCTTACAAACTTTGATCCGCACGTGAAACCGAAGTCCACAATTTCTATTATTTATTTCCGTCTACGAGGTATTGGTTTCAAGAGATTTGTTTTTGTTATCATCAAACGTAAACAGAATCAGTAATTCTATTGCTATGTGTTAATAACAGACATCATTATGTGCATATTGCATCCAACATTGAGATATCTCAAAGTCGGATTCTTTTAAAAATTTAACCGTATGTATTTCATTGTCCATATGTCGTAACAAATTATTCGATGCGCTCCTATCTCAAATTTAACACAGATTGCGGAATACTCAGTAGAATTAAACATAAGGGGAGATATTTTGAAAGAATAAAATATTACCGAACTAAATTCCCAAATGGTTAATTCCATCGTATAAAATTCATACTATTCCGAGAACTATGCAGATGGAAGTCTTTCAGCTATACGTCTATATTCATAAAACTTCTTTCACCCATTTGTCACAAAACATTCCCTTCTGTATTGCCATCTCGTTACGTCTTTTTCTCAGTCTCTATCACTCTCATTCTCTCTCTCTCTCTCTCTCTCTCTCTCTCTCTCTCTCTCTCTCTCTCTCTCTCTCTCTCTTCTCTCGCTCCTTTTGCATATAGGTGTCTATATATGTGTGAAACTATATCTACGTGTGCATATGTTTGTGTATTTACATGTTAGATTTTGCCAAATATTTTGGGTGTAAACCATTATTCTCAGACGAAATAATCACTAATTCACTGATGTGTAACACATTTGTTAGTTACTTAAAAAGCTTTTATCATTTAGATTAAATATGCACTCCTACAATAAAATCTTTCCACTAGGGTTTACACTGACCGCCAGCTCCTTTATCTAATCTAACATCAAGGCATCAGTGGCTCCCAAATATCTCAACCCCGCCTCCAACATATATTGTATATATTATGTCTGAAACCAGAAAATAGAATACTGTTGGATGGAATGCGTTCATTATAAATAAGTGTTCAAGTTTCGGACTGCACCTGGGTTAAATGACTGCAAGCGTACTTTTACAAGTAGTTCGACTCTTACGTCAAACGCTTCACAATAACATGAAGATAACTAAATCGTATTAAACGACTGTAAATTCACTTTCACAATATTGTGATTAGATTGTTAAGTCAGTTTGAAAATTATATGAAGATGACTCTCATTTTTGTTGATCTGGTTTAACTTGACGGAATCCTTCAATGTGAAAACCTATAATTATAACATTTCAACACGTGAAGAACTTCGATGCATAGTGACATAAAAATAATAACGTTTACTTGTTTACTCTGTGTGTGTGTGTGGTTGTGTGTAATTTGCTTCAGTCATTGGACTGCACCCATGCTGACGCAATATTTTGCAGTCGATTTGCTATTTAATATTTAAAAGTAATGTCCTAATTCCATTAATGCCTTTAGCTTGGCTGCCAAGTTATGGTTACGTAAACACACCAACACCGGTTACCAAGTGATGGTGGTAGGAGACAAACAGCCCAAACACAAAGATGTAAGTTTTTACACAACATATGCGGTGAGTATTCAATTCCCGTCTATCAAATCCGCTCGCAAGGCTTTGTTTGGCCCTGGGTTATTGTAGAAGCGACTTACCTAAGATTACGCGCTGTGGGACTGAACCCAGAACACATGTTTAGGAAGCAAGATTTTTTACTGCCTTCGCAATAATATTGCTTTCAAGTACTACATCGACTTCAAAAGTTTGTTCTTAAGAGACAAATACCAATAATTGGTGGGCAAACAATGACGTTTCATGTTGAGTTATTTTATGTTTATGACATCTGTTTTTAACGGTTTCTATGCTTGTGCAATTTTTGTATTTGTGTATTACTTGAAACGTTTATGTATACATATGTTTTTGCCGTAATGACATGATGTATTTAAGTGATGTTTATTAGATTGGTAAGACGTCTTGCTAGTGGTTGCTATATTTCTGTATTTCTCTGTTTTCAATTTAATGGTTTGATGTGTCTCTGCGTGTGTCTGTGTTTCTGTTGAAAGTTATCCGTGTGAGTGTATTTGTGTCTGTTATATGAGTATTATAATGACTGATTAAAAGAAAAATGAAAACAATTTCTCCCATTGTGAATTTTTGAAAATGAGATAATTTTTTTGAATAAATTATTTAATTTTGCGTCAATATTTGAGAGTAAATTTCCGCCTCGATGTACTCGACCTTTCATCTTTTCAGGCTTGAGAGAATAAGTACCAATTGAACTTTGTCATCTATGTAATCAATGTGATCTATGTATCCCCGCCTCCATAAATTGCTGTTCTTACGCCAAAATTTGGAAACAACGTTTGAGAGCAAATGTTACATTTCAATAAAGATGAGCTCACTCTGATGTCGTTACGAAATATGACGCCAACCATGTTTACAGATAAGAAAACATGCTGTTATTTTTGGTTTTCATTTTACCGCCTTTCGAGAGATGTAATCTTCATGTTAGGACATCATGTATTTAATTCTATGTATTTATGTATGCAATCTTTAGGTTGGTTTATTGCTGTTGGTAACATTTTCATCACACTGCACAGCTACAAAATAGATTTATTTCTATTTGAGAATATAGTGTACGCTCGCATTTCTCAAAACAGATGTGGCCTGCTATTGTTGCGTTCAGCCCTCTTTGCAATTTTCTAAATCATCAATTTTGTTGACAGCGTTAACCTATTTAATCTTCTATATTTTCTGCAGTTTCCTGTAAATTAGATGAGATTGTAAGTACTTATTTCGATTAAGTTTCGTCTAATCATTTAATAGTATTCATGTTAAGATTTTAAATTTCTTGTTACAAAGTAGACAAAAGCTTTATTTGGAGGGGCAAACATCGATCATAGTGGATTAATCAAATCAAACCTTGAGTTCAAATTAAAATTGATTATTTGGAAAATACTTAAAAACATTTCTCTATGATTGTACACATTTTATTGATAATACGTTTCTGCAGTTTATTAAGCGGTATTTAGGAGAAAAGATATGGAATATTTCTAGCAAGCAGACGTCAAAGTTTCAATTCACATTTGTATATGGTGAAGTATTATCAATAACTGACCATTTGATATTATATTCGGTGTCCCTGTCATTTAAAGTCCAAAGAAAGCCACTCAAATTTGTAGAGTACACTTTTTCTTTATATTTGACAGAAGAAAGGTGATTACGTAATCTTCCTTTAAAATCAATAGAACGTGAATCTATGCATTTATTAGAAATACAATCAGCTGTGTTACTGTGCATCAATCAACTAGTGGTGCTGAGATATTGTTCGGCAAGTGTATTTACTAATTTCTTCTTACATTTACAATAATGCTTATTAACATTAAATTAATGTTTAATATTATTTGAAGTATAGAACAGTTGTTCTCAACCGGGGACCATATGACCCTTGGGCGCCCATATAAGATTTTGTTATTAAAATTTATGCGCGATAAAATTGTTATATTGTTCTACAATGCAAACAATGTTTATACATTTTTTATACAAAGTCTAATAATATATAATCATAAGAATATAATTGGAGCTTTCAGACATCGAATGACTGAGGGTTTCCCTCCCTGAGTAAAAAAAGGAACAGAAGCGATTCAGCGGCAAAAAATGGTCGAGAACTACTGTATTTGTGTACGTGTGTGTATATATATATATATATATATATATAT
>NC_068988.1:40095340-40097494 GCF_001194135.2 Octopus bimaculoides | reverse complement strand
GTGTGTGTGTGTGTGTGTGTGTGTGTGTGTGTGTGTGTGTGTGTGTGTGTGTGTGTGTGAGAGAGAGAGAGAGAGAGAGAGAGAGAGAGAAAGAGAGAGTATATATAAATGCGTAGAGTATTAGGTATCACCGGAACTATGGACAAACAATATTTCACCACTACCTCTACTGACTTGTATCCTGATGCTTTGTTCCCTCAGGAAGAATATAACTTATAATTGCGAAACTGACAACTAAACATTTCGACCACGGTTGCGTCTACAACCGTATGTAACACGTGCATGCGTCTGTGTGGGCGTGTGTACGTATACGCACATACGCTCGCACGCACACACATATATTTGTATACGCACACGCACTTATATATACACTCTCTCACACACATATATATATACACATACACGCACAAAAATACACGCTTTTTAGGAGACAAATTGATATAAATATATATGCAGATGAATAGTAAAAGATAAATACGGGCTAACGATGTCACATAGAATTTGTTTTTATATACTTTTTAATGAATCTTATCTGCAAACTAAATTATCAAATATTCATAGCAGCTGGATTGTCAAAATCCAATCAAGACGAATATATTATCAAAAGAAGAAAATTACAAAGCAAACGAACAATTCATTTACAGAATTTGGCTGATAAATCTGGGTCGTCTGTTGATTGATACGCTATGAAAATGTATTGGAAAATTAGTAAAAAAAAGCACACATATTTTTAGATGCCGAATTCTAAACTGAAGTTTTACAAGAAATAGAAGAATAGAAATTGAGTGCATTCGAAATTAATTCAATGTACTTTAACTAAAATCGATGCCAATGTAGTCCCGTGGCTATATCCTGGAGCAAAGAAGTTAATTCTACTTGTCTATACCTTCCAGCGAATATCAAGAATGATGATTCCAAGTTAATTATTAATACATATTCTTTGTTTCTATGGAAATAACAGTGATACAGCTATCAGCGCATTGTTGAATTAGCATTTCATCAAATCAGTATTATGTGCTGCTTTCAACAATCATTTTGAACTTCTATCATTTATGCTCCTCCTACCACCTACATTGTAAGGTAACAGAAATCTAGGAATCTAATTATTTGATATTTTTATATGTATACTAATCTATTTGGAGTTTTACCCCCTCATGTGTTTATCTCTGTTTTTCTGTTTTTATGTAAATACAGTTTAAATATATGCATTTATCCTGTATATGATTTTACTGAAGCAATTATTTTTCGCATACTTTATCATGAGGACATTAGCACGAGATTTTTGCGCACATTAACTACTAAAGTCGCGTTCATAGGTTCACTTAATATCTGCATTATATAATAATATAATGGCTCTAATAGATACTTGTGATGCACAACATATGCTGTTTTTTTTTCTTTAGACTTAAGCATTGGCAACCTTTGGCGAGTAAATTCTATTATATCAATGTTTACATTAATCAGTTAGATATATTTAATCAAAGGCCACTGATTGAAACATCTGTTATTAGCATAAGTGCACTTGTTGTATGGCTGGATTAATTGTATAAAATGGAAATAGTAGAATCAACAGACTAACACGACGGTGTTTGTATACAGTTTATATCTTCAGATTTTGCTTTTGGCTTTGGTTCAAACAATGAAAGATATTGATACCCAATAACGATGCGAATAAGAATTAAATCCCTTATGTGCAAAGACATTATTATTATTATTATTATTATTATTATTATTATTATTATTATTATTATTATTATTATTATTATTATCATTATTATTATTATTATCATTATTATTATTATTATCATTATTATTATTCATATACACACAACAGATTGGACTGTTGGAAAATATAAATTCCAAATGAGGCAGAATTGCTTGAATCATCACATTTATATCAATAACATTTATTTTATTACCCTTCAATGAGATATTGTAGTTTGAAATGGGAAGTATAAAGAATATAATGATAACAATAATAATAATAATAATAATAATAATAATAATAATAATAATAATAATAATAATAATAATAATAATAATAATAATAATATTAATAATAATAATAATAATAATAATAATAATACTAATAATAATAAGAAGAATAATAATAAGAATAATAAGTAGCATATCATTATCTGTAATTCCTTTACA
>NC_068988.1:40089304-40095330 GCF_001194135.2 Octopus bimaculoides | reverse complement strand
ATATATATATATATATATAATTATATGTATTTCTTCTATCTTAATGAATAATAATTCTTCGGATAGAATAAATGGGTTAATAGAAACCAATGTAGCAAAGAACACAAAATAACTTTGGTGTTGTTCCTGTTTATGTAAGTGCGTAAATATGTATGTATATATGAATATATTAGTTTCTATGCATGTATACAATATAACATTTTAAATTCATATATCAAGGCGCTTGGCTCAGTGGTTAGAGCTTCAGGCTTATAATTATGTGGTAGTGAGTTCGATTCCCGGCCTGGGCAGTGTGTTGTACTCATGAGCAACATACATTATTTCACGTTGTTCCAGTTCTCTCAGCTGTAGAAATAACTTGCGACGTTACTGGTACCAAGCTGTACTAGATTTTGCCTTTCCCTTGGATAACATTGATCGTGGAAAGGGGAGGCTGGTATGAATGGGCGACTGCCGGTTTTCCATAAACAACTTTGCCCGGACTTCTGCCTCGGAGGGAACGTTCTAGATACAATTTCAGGGTCATTCAAAACCAAAGGGGGTCTTTACCCCTTTTACTATATCAATGAACGGCGTTTTGTTAGGTACCCAATGAATACAATCGTTATCATTATATGAAAAACCTACCATCAATATTCATAACACTTTTGTACGTTTTGTGCTTATTCGATCGTGTTTTACACAGATACATGGAGAGAAATTATGCTATTTGCATTTAACGCGAGTGTGTAAGGCAGAATTGAATGTGGCATTTAGTTAAGCCCTTTACATTCTGAGTTTAAAACATATGAAGGTCAAGTTGCGATTGATTATTCAGATGTAAATTTTCCGGTATGTATTATCAATTTCTTTCCCCGCTTTCTCTCTCTCATGTACGTAACATTGCACTCATATTCGAAATCCTCGTTAAATTATTTTCAAATGGCAATAGATTAGCCGAGTAAGTTGTACGACTTAATGAAACACGTTGTATCATCTACCTACGAACTCAGTCTTAGTGGTGACAACTTTCTCTATAGTACATTCATCACATGAGAAATGGTAAATGACGTCCACGTGATATACTAGGCTGAATCAATTGTTCTATATTTCTCTTGCTAAAAATTAAAATATCACTATCAATGTTAGAAAATATTTCATATTCTACTTTTTGTTCGAAAGTCTTGATCGATCTCACGACCACACTATGGCATAGCACTTACAAAGAATATGCGTGTTATATACGTTTTATTCTTATTTCATCGTGCTTTACACCGATACAGAGTGAAAACGTATACTATTTGCATTTAATGCAAAAATGTGTTATCTGAAAACAAATGCCAGCAATTTCTATAAGCAATTGCACATTTTTATTCATCTATAAACATTCTTACTGTTCACTGCATGGGTGTAGTTTAGTATATATCACATACATGCCATCAATTACTTCGTCTGAGAAAGTCTGGCCATAACAGAGAGAATGTCTGTTTTTTACTTTCCTATTTTATGTAGTGTTCCTATTTAACGTTACATTTAAAAAATATTTTTCAAACATCATTTCGAAACAGGGTAATATTTACCAGGCTAAGATGAAATCTAGTCTCCTAAATTCGGTTTAAGCACAAAATGGAAAGAACACTAACAGACAATATTACTTGCAAATGTAAAAACAAGTTGAAAATAAACGCAAAAAATATATATAAAAAACGGCAGATCTAAGGCTACAATTCCATATCTGCAATCATTTCAGTAAATACTATGCTGATTCTATCACAGATTTATACTATCCTTATCTATGCTTATATGTTGTTGAAAGGATAGATTTGAAAATGTCTGTATACACCTAGTTCCATACAAAATACACTAACATTCAGTTATGTAAGACAGATCGATACAGATATTGATTTGTGCATCAGAAAGTGACGACAAAGATGATAATGATGATGGTGGTGGTGATGATAGGATCAGGATGAGGATGATGAAGGGGAGGCTGGTGATGTTGGCACTGGCGGTGCTGGTTGTAGCTGTGCTGGTGATGATAATTATGATAATTATTATCGTAGTCGTCGTCGTCGTCGTCATCATCATCATCATTATGACGTGGTGTTAGAAATAAAGCAGCTATAACATTTGTGACGGCAGATAAAAACAACAAATTCAAATGTTTGGGGGATTTTGTCACGTTTCTTTTACCTTCCGAGTTCAAATGCCATCGAGATCAACTTTGCTTTTTTTCCTTCTAGAATTGATAAATTAATGCATCACTGAAGTAAAAGGATCAATAAAACCAACTGGGGCCCTCTCCGCAAGTCTATTTCTTGGTGTTAACTTTAGACATCATCTTCAGTGATGGTAGAGGGGAAAAATCACAGAAGCGACAAACCGTTTAAAATGCCTCACATTATTTAAGGGGTTCCTTTTAGTTTGGGTGTTCAAATCTCAAGATCGATTTATTTTTACCACGCCAATAATATGCCAGACTTAGGTTATTCGGCAATTGCGTTTCGGAAAATATGTGGTCGTTTGCCTGTGATTCATTCATGTCCTTTTGCACTGTGAAATCAACTCTTGTTCGGATTATTTTTACCGATCATTCTTCTAAAGGTGATATATTAAAAACCTGATAAGCAGTAGAGCTGAATCAATCCAATCACGGCTCACCCTCATACTCTGTGATCTTATAGTAATGTTAGAAATCGTTATAGGTGAAACTAATCTTTAGAGAGTTAACTATAAATAAAGATGGTTGCGGTGGGAGGTAATAATCCATATTTGTATCATGGAATGAGGTCCTATGTAGACCTGTCCTCATATACCCCTTGCTTAACTTTTAAACTTATACGTGTAAATTCTCATAATTATTTCCTCTTAATTTCCATGATTCATACCAGCAATTGTTCCTTCGATTTTGATTTCTAACAAAGTGTCTTTAATTAATTAAGATACTTTCTATGCTATCACCTCACAAGATTCAATTGCCATTTTCATTCCAGAAACAATTCCAACAACAATTATATTGTCCACTCCAGTAGGCATAACTTCGTAATAGCAGACAATTGTCTCTAACAGTAAACACTAAAATGTGTAAAGCTGTTGCACAAACGTTCAAACCAGCAATAACCATGTCCCGATCATTTGTAACAGCTGAAAAGATGATTATTATAACATCGAGAAATCCATGAATTCAAAATCCTTACAGTAGTCATGCGACAGGCTTCATCGCGTTTAAATCTAAGAGTCGGATCTCTGTCTTCATACAAGTTACTTACCTGCTAATTTTCAGTCAAATATTCTTGACAAATATTTAAGATAAAAAATTCCTTTATAATTTCAAGACAACAGTGGATAAAATTAACGTACAATTGTCATATAAATGTAACTTTGAAAAAGTGTGTGTGTGTGTGTGTGTGTGTGTGTGTGTGTGTGTGTGTGTGTGTGTGTGTGTGTGTGTGTGTGTGTGTTTGCATAAGTGTAATAAATTTGTACTCTACAAAAATACAGAGTAACACGTCAGATTAATGTAAAATTGTTATTGATATAATTGAACCAAAAAATTAATACGTACATACGTGTGCATGCGTTGCGTGTGTGTGTGCGCGCGCGCGTGCGTATGTTTAGAAGCGTATGTCTGCCACATTGCTTTAAATAATTTATTTTTATCTTTAACAATCGAAGTGACATCCATAATTTTATCACAGAACAATGTGATACAATGATCTTCTTTTGGTATTTTTTTTTATGTCAACAAATATGCGTTCGCTATTATATTGAAGCAGTTGTCTTTTGCTTGGTCATCTGTATATATATAAAAGGCAGGATGTGTGTGTGTGTGTGTGTGTATGTGTGTGTGTACGTGAATGTAATTTATGCAGGTCCACAGTTTAGCACGCATGTCGCTCCAATTTGAAGAAGACATTCCTCACGACTCTAACTGTATTTTCGTCAAATTATTTTACCCCAAGGTACCAGCGAATAGCGGTAAAAATAAATTCTCATCCATAACTTCACAATTTTCACGGCTGACAGGTGGTGTAGAAAACAAATAGATATATTATTATAACGCTCGGAAATTGCAAACGTCTTTAACGTTTTGAGCCTACGCTCTTTCACAGAAAGGAACACAGAAAGAAATAAGGAGTGAAACAAGGAGAGAAAAATGTGTGTAGTGGTCACATATATACTTAAGACTTAGTTGTGATCTGAACATAATCGCTTCTGACAGAGAGGATTGGGAGCCATTTTGGGCGTTCTATTTCCCTTGCTGGAAGGGGGTTGATGATGGGGTTGATATTTTCAAAATGGCTCGCAAGTGCAACCTGATCGCCTCTGCCGACCAAATTTCCATCCCCTACGCTCCCGTTGCAACACTGAATCTGCAGAATTGGGTTGGGTATGAAAAGCAACTTTAAAGTATAAATATAGATGTTTTTGAATCAGCAATCTTAAGGTATATTTGGTGTGAAAAATCAATAAACTGATTCCTTTTGGGGTTTTCCATTTTATCAGGATTTAAAAAATCGATAAACTGATTCCTTATAGGATTTCCCACAAAAATTCGCTATACACCTTTTCAACCTTAACTTTTACAAATTTTGATATATTTTGTTCAAACTTGATGCTAATATTACATAGGACTCATGGGATCTTTGAATGCTTTAAGTTCTCCAAAAACGAAAAAAAAACAACAAAAAAAACAATCGATGAGTGGAAAAAAAATCGATAAACCGATTCCTTATGGGATTTCCCAAATTGCCTTAAGCTCATTTTCAGCCAAAAGTTTACCAATTTCAACGGATCTCGCTCAAATTTGATGTCAATGTTACTTAGTTTGGTTTGAAATAAAGAGCTTACTTAACTTAATAATCCTAACTTAATCCCGGGAAAAGCCGGGCTATACTGCTAGTTATAAGCTAAACTGTAAGGCAGCGATCTGGCAGGATCGTTAGCACGTCGGACAAAATGCTTAGCGGCATTTCGTCCGTCTTTACGTTCTGAGTTCAAAATCCGCCGCGGCTGACTTTGCATTTCATCCTTTCCGACTCGATAATTTAAGTACCAGTGATTTACTAAGATCGAACTAATCGACTTCTTCCCCCTCCCTCCAAATGTCAGGCCTTGTGCCTATGGTTGTAAAAATTATAAACTAAATTGGATATCCTATATTACGGAATTATCGGATGATCAGCAATAAGAAACAGCGAATACTAATTTCTGCAGTTTCAGTCTGTAAAATATGATTGTCCTTTTACTCTTCGTTACCGCTTATTCTTCCTTTTGTTAATTGATTTGCACAGAGATATACTCATGTATATATATCCCGCTCTGTCTGTCTGTCTGTCTCTCTCTCTCTCTCTCTCTCTCTCTCTCTCTCTCTCTCTCTCTCTCTCTCTCTCTCTCTCTGCTTGAATGTCTGAGCGTGAATATTGTCTGGTTTAAATTTTAGGTACGCATCACAAATTAGAAATTATGATATAGATGAAATTGCAGGAAAAAAATTAACTATATAGCATTTTGATTTAAGGAACAACTCACCAAGTACAATAAATAGAACCGACCATATTCTGTACCATCTCTATCCCACCTTCTGTCGTGCGTATACGTTATTATCTAATTTAGTTATTTTTATATAATTATAGAATTTCAAAAAGAAACTATTTATAGTTACTTTCCAATCTAAATTTCGGTGAATTCAATTAAACGCGTTGTCCGTTAACCTAGTTTCGAAATAAAGATAAAATATGCAGTTATTTAACGTACATATTCTGGGAGAATATAAAATGTTTTCTTATTTATATTTTTGATTTAGTATACAGTTTTTGATTCATGATTCACATATTGTATATTGTTTAAATTCTAAACTTATATTTGTTTTATAGTTCTTGAAAGCTCATCGATGACTTTTAACAGCACAAACATGCACACACATGGTCACACGTGCGTACTCATGCATACACAGACGTGTATGTCTGTGTGTGTCGCTCAGTATATCTAAGCAACTGTGTTTATACGTATATGTATGAATATGCATATATATATATATATATATA
>NC_068988.1:40088242-40089293 GCF_001194135.2 Octopus bimaculoides | reverse complement strand
TATATAAATATGTATGCGTATATATATATATATATATATTATATATATATATATATGCACTGGTGTATTTGCGTTACATGTCTACATAAATAAATTTTAATCAAGTCACAAAAATATTATTATTTTTGTATGCAAACAATAGATAATTGTTTGAGTATTGCCTCGTCGTTTGTTGAAAGAAATCATAAGTATAACAACGATTCTTAACGACTTACAAATATAAAGTGAAATAGCTTCACAAAAGAATGATCATATACTCGAAGTAAATTAAAACAACAGAACAGAAGAGAACAAAATGAAAAGATCGGAACGAGGCATCTACGAATATTTTTCGATCAATTTCACGTCTTCAGCTTAACATAATTTATCCTAGTGTGAAGATCGACTGACATATGATTTTACGAATAATTGCTTTTAATAAAATTGGCATATTTAAGGAGACAGAGACCAAATGGTTCTGTGTTAAATGGCATCAACGGAATGAATTAGCTTAATCAATTGAAAAAGTGATAGATGTAGGTCATCATCGAACATATCGATGGCCTAACAACAGACAAATGAAGTAGACACGCTATATTTTGATAGAGAAATACAACAGAACACTCTACATTGTGATAGAGAAATACTAACAACAGAACACAAGAGAGATTTTAGGGTTTGTTTTGTGAAATGCTAAAACCGCCCAACATTGTGAGATGCAAATACAGAATAGCGACCGCAATATTTCAGTAAATGTAAAAATTGGTGTCCACGGTTGCACTGGCGCACATCAAGGTCTGCCTGTACAACTACAATGTACTCACGATGCGGCTAAATGGAAGCTTATATTGAACAAAATCTACAAAAGCCAACAACATTTTGGGTGTCTGACACCAGGTGGCTGAAATATACAAACGTCATACTGTCATATAAATATCATAGTAAGATAATCTCTGTGCTTCTGTGTGTGTAAACTTTTAAATAATCTGTGTATAAATCATAAATGTGGAAAAAGAGCAATTATATGTGTACATATATATATGTATATATATATATATATATATATATATAT
>NC_068988.1:40082151-40087208 GCF_001194135.2 Octopus bimaculoides | reverse complement strand
ATATATATATATATATATATATATATAGATATATATAGATATATATATATACATATATATATACACACACATATATATATAGACATACGTAAATATACACACTTGTACACGTATGTACATATATGTGTGGGTGTGTGTATGTGTGTGTGTATGAGTGTGTCTGTGTATGTGTGTTTATGTGTGTGTGTGTGTGTGTGTTTGTGAGTGTGTGTTTGTGTGTGTAACTCTATAAGTGCTGTTGACGGTTTCTTCTACATCTTTTGAATTTTCCCTTTCTTTTTTCTGACGAAGAGCAACTCTCCAAGCGTCAACATTCTCTCCTTTTTCCAAGCATCAAGCTAATACATTTCTTGTGCACGTCCTCACGTTCGTTTTTTTTTTCTAATATATATTGTTTGTTTATTTGAATTGACAATATACATATGTATATATGTATATATACATATACCGGTATTGAGAGACAGAAAGTCAGAGAGAGAGAGAGAGAGAGAGAGAGAGAGAGAGAGAGAGAGAAAGACAGACAGAGAGACAGAGAGAGAAAGACAGACAGAGAGACAGAGAGAGACAGAGAGAAACAGGGAGAGACAGAGAGACAGGGAGGCACAGAGAGACAGGGAGGCACAGAGAGACAGGGAGGCACAGAGAGACAGACAGAAAACCAGATAAACAAATATACAGTGATATGCATGTAAAAATTTTTTATCTAGAATATTATTGACACTGGCTTCGAAGCTTTGCCCAGCTAAGGCCATCGTAGGACTGTTATACATACTATTTCATCTTGGAGCCTTGTAGACTATATTTGGGTATCTGTTGAATGATAATTAGATTGTAATGTAGTTTGTGATGCTCCACTTTTGCGTATATTAATTAGTGAATATCAATGCTCGAACTTCAAAAGAAGAAAGATCTATCAAAACAGCTTAGTCATTATCTGTCTAAAATACAAAAGTCAGAAATTTATATATAGTAAATAAATAACTTCTAGAACGGTTGATTCCCAGAGAAAAATCTGCTGACCAATTAATCTTCACAGCTACCTACATATATTTGTCTACAGTAAAGCAAAAAATAACAAATTCAGGCATTAACAGCACCATCGCATGCTTGACTGATCTACTTCTTCCTCCAGTAAACACTTCTTAAGAACATTGACAATATGTATAAAAAAAACTGATATCCGACTAAGTTACCACCTACTTACATTCGTTCGTTAAAACTTAAATACTCTGTGAGCTTGAAGTTGAAAAATGTAAATAAATACACCTAATTATAATGGTTTCAATACTGGACTGAACATTGAACTTGAACATTCACCTTCCAAAAATGATGTCAGATCCCAAATAAATTTCATTTTAGCAGCGCTGTGTTTCTGTCTCTCTGAAAATATGTTAATATAATTATATTATAATATAGTTATTTTCAAGAATTCCTGTTTTCTTGGAATGGGTCTCATGAGGTGATGCTAATCTGCACGTGCATTGGAATACTTCCTAAATTTAGATTCTGAGCAGTGTATGACGACCGCCTGCAGATATGAAGGAATAAATTATTTTGCATTGTCAGATTTAACTAAACACCTCATTGAATAACTAGATTCTGTTCGGAGAAAAGGAGATTGCATTTTCAGAATCTTTTGACTGTAAATATACCTCGAATCTCACGCCACCACAACATTAAATAGAGACTAAAACATTGGTCAATGTAATCCATGACGGGATACAATAGGAGGGATAGACAATGTTGAAACCGCTACGCTTGCAGATCTGCTTAATCAGGAATAACTGCACCATCATATACAGAGTGTTTTATGTAGGGGACAACCGCTTTATATCAAGTAATATCTTCTTTTTTCTAATTTAATAATGCATATACATGTATAAATTATACATATCCTATAACATTTTCGCTTGCCACAAACCAAAAATATTAACATTTTACTCATACTTATTTTATCAACTCCAGAATAAAATGATAAAATCCAGCAGAGAACGTAATGATATGTCAATAAATTCACAAAGCACTTCCCTTTGAGATCTAATGTTTCCCATTTACCGATGTTGCACAATTATGATTACAAAACTACACTTCTTACAACATCAGGTATAGGCTTTATGTTCAGGGACGAAGAATCCCAATGAACCCGCCTGGTTAGAAAGGAAGATTAGATTCATGTTTCATCGATTTAGTTGTCATTTTATTCTTTCATATTATTTCAAGGTTTCCAAATAAGCAAGATAAGCGACAAGAATGACATCATATCAGTTGCTAAAAAGAAACAGAACACTATCGTTCACTAAAGATATATACACAACAGAAGTAAGTATGAATTACCAACACACGCAGGAATGCCTGTGTACTTCAGAAACTCACTTTGAAACCCCATGGGTGTCGGTTCAGTTCCACTGCATAGCATACTGGGCATGTGTCTTCCGCTATATTCCTGAGCTGAACAGTGCACTGTGAGTGCATTTTGTTGGAAAAAACTGCACGGAAGCCTATCGAGTGTACATGTGTGAGAATGTGAGCATGCGTGTGTCTATGTATGCGGGTGTGCGTATGCATGTGTGTGTGTGATGGTGTGTGTGTGAGAGTGTGTATGTGTAGACGTGTGTGTGTGTGTTTGTGTAGACGTGTGCCTGAATGCTTATGTTATCGCTTGAAAACCGGTGTTGGTGAGCTTATATTCTTGTAACTTTATGGTTCGGCAAATGTCTGACAGAATAAGTACTAAACTGTAAAAAAATATGTCTTCGGGTCGATCATCAAAACACCTCATAGCGTTGCAAAAGCATGATTGCACTTCAAAGACTAAAACAAATAAAAATCAAAGCCATAACTTAAAGCGAAGACTGTCTTAGTTGAGGTGTAAGTCAGTTAGGAAGAAGTATAGTTTTAGACTTTGTCGGCTACAGAAGAGTGAAAAGCAGAATTCATTACCCCAGGACTCGAGCACACATTATAAAACGGTTTAATCATTATTATTAATATCAAATTAAAACTAAGGGTGGCGTGCTGGCAAAATATTCATCACACCGAGCAAAATGTTTAGCGACATTTCGTCCGTCTTTACGCTCTGATTTGAAATGTCGTCGAGGACTATTTTGCCTTTCATCTCTTCAGGGTCTATAAAATAAGTATCAGTTCAGTATAGGCATCGATAAAATGAATACCAGTTCAGTAGTTGGCGTCGATGTGATAGATTCACCGCAAACGCAGAATTTACTGGCCTTGTGCCAAAATTTGAAACTAGTATGAAAACCAAGGTAAATGATAAAAAAAATAAGTTTAAACAACATTTTGTTTCGTGTTTTAAGAGGGCTTAGTATATATAGAGGATAATGTTTTCAATAATTTTAATTTAAGCTTTCTTATTGATAAAAACGTTTATATACAGAATATTTGAACATCATATACGGAAAGATAATGATTAAGCCTGACTGGAACAAAAATTTGTGTAAGTGTAATGAGTCATAGCTCAGAACTAAATATTGTGTCAAATTTAGACGGTGACATTTCCTGATGACTACTACAAAATATACGTGTGTGAAACAATCTATAAAAACAAAATTAATATTTTCTTGTCACATAGTATTTAAATTTTGGCAGAATTCCATTTGGTTTTCAAAGGTTAGATGATGAATGGAAGCTATGTGACCTTTTCCAATTTATATCCTCATCAATCAAAAAAAAGAAAAAATACTATGAATATATATATATATATGTCCGTTGAGTTTTTTTCAGCGAATATAAGACAAAACTTTTAACACGAAACAATTTATTCTATCAATGATAAAATTTCAGTATATTTTCAGTATACTCTGCCATCTTGTGAGCACATACAATATTCCCTTCAGAATTGGAGTCGGTGTTCAAGGTATCTTGAAGAAACCAAACAGATTAAAATCTGAAGGCGCAACGTGGGGTTAATATAGACGGTACTATAAATCTTCCCAGTCAAGCTCCAGTAACTTTTATCGTATCTGCAAAGAAGTGTACGATCCGGCATTGTCTTGGTGAAAGACAATGCTCTTATGATTAGCAAGTGCTGGACGCTTTTTGTGGATCACTGTATTTAAGTTCTTCGTGGGAAGAAAATTGTAAAAGACAACGCTATTCCAGTTTCATCTAATTGATAGCATAACTTTAATGTAGTCAAGTCTTGCTTTTGGAAGTTGTTAGTGGTGACTAGTAGCACATCCGCACCGATTATTTACGCTTCACATTGTCATAGACTAACTATTTCTTTCAAACAAGGATCATTTTCTTCACGTTTCTGTCAGGAATTACATGGGAAAACCCCTTGCGTTAGGTTAGAACCATTCAGTTGTTGTGGGACCGAAACATCGAGCTTAGTAACGTAACCAACTTCATGCAGATGGCTTTCGATACTCGATTTGGTTGATATTTGGAAATTATCTGTGATCATCCTGGTTGTATAATAGTGTATTGCTGCCGGCTAACCCCTTCCTTTGTTGCTGTTAATCTCAGTTTGGTGGCTAGAGAAAGGAGCATCGTGAATCGATGTTTTGGCCACTTTCTAGAATCTTGGAAAAAGAGGCACGGTATCGATAATCTTCGACTGGGTTATCTATTTTAAGGGAGGTTCCAAGCACACAAAATACAACACACCTCGTTGCAACTTCGCGTCTGCGTTAAAGTTTGAAATAACTAACGAGTGTGTATGCACTAGGGGGCATATTGATGTTAGCTACTTGTAAGAGTGTTTGAAAGTTATTGTCGACGGCAACCGACCATGGGATTGGACCTAGAAAGTTACCTCTGAGGCACAAGTCCGGGCAAGGTAGTTTATAGAAGACCAGCAGTCGCCCATGCATACCGGTCTCCCCTCTCGACGCCAGCAGTGTTATCCAAAGGAAAGGCAAAGGCCGATACAGCTTGGCGCCAGTGACGTCGCAACTCATCTCTACAGATGAGTGAACTGGAGCAACGTGAAATAAAGTGTCTTGCTAAAGAACACAACACGCAACCCGATCCGGGATTCGAACTCACAACCTTGCGATCTAATCACTGAACCATGCGCCTTCACTATATAT
>NC_068988.1:40080206-40081347 GCF_001194135.2 Octopus bimaculoides | reverse complement strand
TGTGTGTGTGTGTGTGTGTGTGTGTGTGTGTGTGCGTGTGGGACAGTTGAGCGGTAGACAAACAAAATTCCTTGTAACATCAAGGATGAAGTGAAGGCTCACCAACTTGGTCAAGAATACCGTCCAGAAGAGTTGCAGAAGATTCCGAAGGCCGTCGTTGAAGCCTTTGGTGACTTTATGGAATAAATTTACTCATTAGTATTTCAAGATATTTTATGTAATTTTGGTAAATATGTCTGTTAAAATGTCAGTGTTATTTTCATTTTTGAGTAATTTGGGCGACAAGTTTTACATATATATATTACATTATATATGCATATATGTCTGCGTTTGTGTGTTAGAATGTAACAGGATAAAGTTTATTTCAATCATCTATATTTCTGAGTGTAATGAAATAAAATTTCTCCATATTCTGATAATGTCTACCACTACAGTTGATAAACAAAAACGATCGTAAATGTACTGTCACTACCACTTTTCTTTATTAATGAATTAAATTAATGGCTTTCTAGCTTTTCCCTCCGTTTTCATCTTGCATATATATATATATATATATTATACGACGGTCTTCTTTCAGTTTACGTCTACCAAACCCACTCACAAGGCTTTGGCTGGCCCGAGGCTATAGTACAAAACACACATGGCCAATGTGCCACGCAGTGGGATCGAATCCGAAACCATGTAAGCTAGCTACTTAACACAAAGCCTCTCCTGCGCTATGCTCTGTTGAATTAATTCATTAACCGAGTTGAAAGAAGCTATGAAAGTTCTAATATTTCTTTTTAATTACTTATGTAAATGCTTTATTGATATGAAACGCTTTTTAATTATCCAATGTTTTAAAGGGCTGAAAAAATGCCTTGCTGTGTTTAACTAACAATACTTTGTATTCAGAGTTTAACACCCACCGAGTCACACTTTATTTGCCATAAATCATTTTGTTCGAATGAATAAGAAAGAGACTATTACTAGATAAATATAATCAACCACAGTGTTTTATAAAATCACTCGTAATCAACAGCAACTGGCGGAGTCTAAACGTCAAATGATTATCTAAGAGCTAAGCAATTGGCAATAACTATATGTAGAATGACGTTGGAAAATAAAGAGAAATTCATCGGAAGAGAATAGTTACCATCAA
>NC_068988.1:40077179-40080118 GCF_001194135.2 Octopus bimaculoides | reverse complement strand
TATATATATATATATATATATATATGTTTTATTATAAGTGCAAATGAACACCAGAGAGGAATCGACGTAAGTTGCAATAATGAACAGCGATAGGTGAACCACGGTAGGTGAACAGCGATATGGCGAGGGATTACTGTATTATAGTTTCTAATTTAAGTAAACGAATTGTTACCATCAACACTAGTGAATTTATGTTATATAGCATTAAAATCTAGAGAGGATTTGATTTTATAATATTGTATTTTAGGCACAGTGTAAAAGTTTGTGATCAGCGAGTGACTGTGTAGCACTCCAAAATAGACAGCCGTCATTAATAATTCATCACACAAAGAACTTGCAGTATTATTTGAAGCAGAAATCTCTACGAATAAATATAGCCTCCAATATTTTACAGGATATGGCCTGAAACCGTTTCAATAAAGAAGCAAATGTACAGTAATCACTCGACTATCGCGGATTTTCCGTTCTAAAAAAAAAAACCGCGACAGGTGAAATTTTTTGCATGCACTGTTTCCTGCGAGGACATGCAGATCTCCTGCAACAGCTGCAATTATTTGCACTATTGTCATGTTTGTAGTTATCTGGTGACTTTTTGCTTTTGATTTTGTAATGTTCCCCTTGATTAGCATTTTCTGAAGTGCTCTTGATGTTATAGCCTGTTTTGTTGATGCTTTTTGAATTTTTGTTTGAATCTTATTATAACTGTAGGGGTGCTATCTATGTTTTTTTATGATTCCTTTTGTGTTTATCAACATAAACACACGTTTATATTTTTAGTTTCTATAATTTTTTTACCCTTATTTATGGTTTTCAGGATCTCTGCATGAATTTTTTTATGGCATGTGGATACTTAACTAGAACGTATCGTCTGAGTAAACTTTTTAGAATTAGGTTTTAGAGAAATAGTATCAAGATTCGGGTAGATAGTGAGGCAACTAATAAGTATTTTTTTAAGAGGAAATATGCACATCTACATGTGGTTATGTTTCTGTATGAATCTATGCGTTTGTACCTGGAAAAGGAATGTCGGATTGTAATAATTCTCTTTGAAATATAAAAAATAACCTTTGAAAATTTACCATGTGCGAGATCATGACCTACCCGTATTAAATGTACGCGTAGGTCATGTTTGCATTCATTTTCCAATCTCCGGTTTCAAAGAATATGCTATTGACTCACAATTTTTATAATTTCTTTCCGTTGCCTCTTTTTTCTGAACTCCCTTTACCATTATACATTGCTATCTTCCTCTCTTCTTCTTTCTCTATCTCTTGGATGTATTCATTATCTCACATATTCAACTTACTTTATCTTCTTATATTTTTATTATTTTGTTTATCGCATTTATGATTGACCTATATACTTCCTTCTCTTTTCCTTTATTTCTCTCTTTTATTCTTCATTTTTAGCTTCTTTCTACTTCCTTTATATTTTTCACTTATCTTTTTTTTCTATCGCTTTTCCTTTCTTTGTTTTCTATTGGCCTTCTCTGTCTCTCTTTCACTCTCCCTCTAGCTGGTTTCTTAGTTCTTCTTTTTCCTCCTCTGTCAGTTGGTATCGTTTTATATCTCTGTAAAAATACTTACAAAATGAGATAAAGTGTTCCCTACTGATCCTAATGCTCTCAGTGTATCCATTGCTGGATTCCAGGCAATCAAAATTATGAAACTTTCCTATCAGCGAATAATAAAAACTGCATTCTTTATTTGCTCTGTATTTCGCAACTAGTAACACAACTACGTATAGCATTTGCTTAACCACTATGCTGAAAGCCGGCTGGACTAGGTTAATTTACTTGGGGCTCTAAAGTTAACAATAGTAGTCGTACGCAGAAGATACTCTATATAAATGTGTGGTGTCTGTGTTTGTGTATATGTGCGTGTGTGTGTGTGTGTATGTCTCTATGTCTGTATCTGTGTGCATGTTTATGTATATGTAAGTGTGTATGTGTGTTAGTGTGTATGTGAGTACCATAAATCTAGAATTGATGTACAAACGTTTCAAATCGAGACGAGTTTCTGAAGCTTTCATTTATTTTAGAGTTATCATTGCCTCTTATTTTGCATATAATTTTCGACTGGCACAATACACATCTAGAGTACTGAAAACGCTAGTGACAGGCTTACTGATATTATTGACCAAATTAATATTGAAATGACCAAATACGATTATTTTTTTCCTTCTCTGTGTGAGATAAATTTTATTGCCATTCGATGAGTGGAAAAGATACATATCATTAAACTTAGTCTCATTAATTCTAGACTAATAGTCTAAATCTGAAAATTATCATGATTATCGATCAGGGTTAAATAGAAATGACATAAAATATGATAAAAAGAAATCGAAATACAAAAGTATAATTACAAAATATAACCCAATGTAAACCCAATACACAGCACATAAGATTTCCAACGGTAATGACATTAGTAGAAGTAGCCACAGTAGCAGCAATAGTATGAATGGCAATAAGAGATAAAAAAAACACGTTACTTTTATGAATCAACACATTTTTACTTCATAATTATCGTCATTGCATTAACTCATTAATGCATAAAGTTTTAATTATAAAAATATAGAAAATTATAATCCAATAAATATTTCGTAATGCAGTATTTTCTGTTTTGGTGCCAATACACGTTAATGGATTAATGATGATCATCATCATCGTCGTCATCACCCACTTCAGCACCATCATCATCATCATCATCATCATCATCATAATTATCAATCATTACCATTGCCGTAATCTCCAACACCCCCGCCGCCACCACCACCACCACAACTACCGCCGACACCACGGAAGCAGCAACTCCAATAACAACACCAACACCACCCCATCAACATCATCATCACCACCATCATGACCAACAACATCAACAACAGCAACATCTACTTATCTGCTAAATTTTATATTTTTCTACAACTACCATAAAGAAATA
>NC_068988.1:40074663-40077169 GCF_001194135.2 Octopus bimaculoides | reverse complement strand
TGACCAACAACATCAACAACAGCAACATCTACTTATCTGCTAAATTTTATATTTTTCTACAACTACCATAAAAAAATACAGAAGAAAAGATTGAAGCACAATGATAAAGATAAAGAAAAATGTGAAAAAAAAAACACCAATAACGGAACATTTATGATGCCATTATTGTTTCCTGCTAACGTCTTTTAAATTGTTAAAACATCAAGAACACAAATTTTGAAAAGGAAAACTGCAGAAATAGTTCAGCATACATAAGACAAACACATTAGCAGCAACATTGTTAAAAAGGAAAATGAAATATTGACAACAAGGAGAGTAGCAAGTGTCGCTGAACAATAGTTGCAGTGAAAGAAAGTAGCTAAGTGTAGCCCTTCAATTAAATATAATAACAATATCAACGATTGCTATCATCTCAACACTTCAGTGAAAAAGTAAAACGATGCAAATTTGCTAAATAGAGAAAACAATAATTAATCCTATATCTTAAAAGAAATACCGAGCTAGTACATGGTTTATCCATTTGAAAGGAAGGACATGGAAATTCTAAACAAATTCAGGATGTTTCGAATTATATTTAGATCGTGCTATCCAAAAGTATGTGAACAAATTATATAAGTTAAACACAAAGTTTCGAATCACCGACATTATATTAACTTACGCAATGAACGAAACATTTAAACGAATGAATCAGTCGAACAAATCATCTTCAGCAATTATGGCATACTTTCTACCAGACATATTTTTAGGAAATTGGTAAATAACGAACAGGTAAACAAACCACCATTGTTTCTCAACGCTGCGTGTGTGTGTGTGTGTGTATGCGCGTGTGTATGCGCGCGTGTGTGTGTGTGTGTGTGTGTGAGTGTGTGTGTGTGTGCGTGTGTCTGTGGCAGAGACGAATTTTACCTCAGTTCCTTCTCATCTATCATTTTGATCCCTATGACATTGGTTAGCACACTTAATCGACGTGTCCACCTCCACGACGCTAACGCCAAACTGCATGTTTCTGAAGCGAATTTCCTAACTGTACCACTATGCCTGCGCTTTGCCATACAACCTGCGCAGAAGTATTATGTATAATAAGCAACAGCCATGAACAAGCAAAGTATTATGTTTAGAATTCGAAATATTATCATTAATGACATTGCACGACAAATGCACACTTATCCAACTGAAACTATATATACAGGCGCTCGAAGGCGCACCTGTCTGTAAAAACTTTTCCAGTGAACTATAATGAAATAACTGAAAGAACAATAAATTAGTATGTAAGGTAAACACTTATTGCTACGTGACTCTTCAAGCTATCATATCAGCTAAAACATAGTATTTGCACAATAAAAATATTCTTTTATCATTTAATCTCGTTATTCAGAAATGTCAACTAAAATATGTGTGATATTGATGATAGGCTATTTTTACTAAAGATACTGTCAGTGTATGTGTGTAAATATGCACACATTGACACACTGACACACGCCGGTGCACACACAGCCACATACACACACACAAACACACGCAAGAGCTAACATTCATACACGCATATATATATATATATATATATATATTTGCTTATACATAACCGGTATGGACCAGGGAATATTTCTATTTACCGTAACATAACTAAAAAAAGTCGACCATGACGGCTAATAAATCAGTAAATTAAGGGATGGACGCAAATAGTGTGGCGTATTTATTTTTCTTCTACTACCTCGTCTTCCACGGGGGAATGATAATGCTAATAATAAAGATGGCTACATCAGTCACTGCAAAACTAGCATAAAAATAAACAACATGAGTACTATTCATCGATGATTAATATTTATCGACCATTTCTATCAAGTAATTTTGATATAATAGAAAGGAGCGATACCCAGAGATTGCTTTTGGCTGTTGTAGCGTACAGTGTGATCAATATTTTGTATGGCTTAATGTATAGGTCTTGGTATGTAATGCATTTATGTTCTGAAACTAGTAGCTTTCTACATAGTTTGTGGTGTGCTTGTATAATGTGCTTAGCAATGATGTTATGGCATTTGCAATTTTGTTTTCTTTCTTTGTATGTTCTTTATGGTGATACTGCGTTTGATTTTTGCATACTGATGTTCGTGAGAGTTTTATGTTGGGGTTATCGAGCAATGTATGCCGTGTGTTTTTCGTATGATGCAGTTTAGTCTGTTGTCTGATTAATAGTGTGCAATATAATGTGCGTTTGTATTATGTATATCTATATATATATATTTTAATAATTTACCTGTTATGGTATGGGGACTTGTAATGTAACATGGTGCCTGGTGTTATCTCTAATAAGTGATATTTTTTGTGATGTGATTGCATCGATTTGGTTTTTGTTTTTGAGTAGATTATCATGGGTTTGGTTTTTTTATGTAAAAGGACATCTGTGGGTTGCAAGGAAAATGTCTGATGGATTTATAAGATCGCATATATATATAATATATAGGTTTAGGGAAAATAACCAATTTTCAAGAACTCATCGATGAAAATC
>NC_068988.1:40068738-40072441 GCF_001194135.2 Octopus bimaculoides | reverse complement strand
TATATATATATGTATATATATATACACATATACAATGTCGGTATAAATTGCGGTTGAAATAGCAAATTATTAGCGATGCATATTCTGTTGTGTTTACGGTCATATGAAAACTGAGTGAGCAGTTTTATGCACACAGATATTCGAACCATGACAGTTGCCATTATTTCTTGTAAAGTATTAGGAACTATATTACTTGATGCAGAATATGATTTGGAGGAAATTTGGATTGTGAAATCCAGTATCTCTGGAGACAACTTTGATTTTCAACTTACAAGTGTAGCTGCAAATTTTCAATTTAGGTTCTTCGATATCCTATCAATGTTTTTTTTTTCTTTTTGTATTGTGTTGGAATGGTCTGCATCAAAACATGAAGTAAGTGGAGGCCTACACACAGTATCCCATCCGCCAAGCTAAGAATTTGCACAATATTGAAATATATGATGGGTTTATGAAGTCTATGACCGAGTATATTTACGTTATAATGATACTGAAAGGATATAAAATAAAATATGTTGTGTGTTATCTATAAAATATTGTTAGTTGTAAAAATTGATTTAATTTGTTACTCTTTTTCTCATCTGTGCTATTATTAATTCCTAGATATCACAGTTGGAGCAAACAAGTGCACATAGATCTCCAAGTGTTACAATCTTGTAATTTTTACACTTGACTCAGCATTTAGAGGGTCGGGCTCCCAATCATGAGATAGTGAATTCCATTCCCAGACCGAGCTGTTTGTTGTGTTCTTCAGCAAGACATTCTATTTCACGTTGTTCCAGTTCACGCAGTTCTAGATACAAGTTTCGGGGTCATTGGTGCCAAGTTGTATTGGCCTTTGCTTTTCCCTTGGATAACATCGGTGACGCGGAAGGGAGACAGGCATTCACAGGTGTCTGCTGGTCGTCCATACACAACCGTGTCCGGACTTGTGGTCATTCATGACCAAAAGGGTTCTTTATCCTTTACAATGTATCTGCTGATAGTAGAGGCACGTGGCTTAGTGGTAGGGTGTTGAACTCATGATCGTAAGATGGTGGTTTCGATTCCTGGACCAGGTGACGCGTTGTGCAACTGTGCAAAGTACTTCATTTCCCATTGCTCCATTCCACTCAGCGGGCACAAATTAGTAATGCTGCGATGGACAGGCGTCCCGTCCAAGTGGGGAATATATACGTCATTAAAACCAGGAGACCGGTCCAAGGAATCTATATAACTTAGTATGGAACTTTACTTTACTCCCTGCTGATATACTATGCTCCATGATCCTGCATTTCAAGACATTAGATTGTGATATGATACACATCTAACTAGTGCTTTCATAGGCTGATGTGTCTTGAATGTAATCCAGTATTGATTTCAGATTTAGGCGAAAAGCGTTATTTCAAGGTTAAATAGATATTTCGCTGAACACTGCAATTAAGTCAAGTTAGAATGTAAACGTGGAAACAAATATATTTTATTCGGAAATTATTCAAATTAGAATTTAAATGGCTTTTAAATTGAATTATCTGAATGTATGTAAACAAACATTTTTAGGCAAACACAGAATTTGCATTCACTAACATCATCCCAAGACACACATTGCTGTAAATCAAACTAACGTATAATGCTTCCATTATATATACACATTTGATATGTGTATTTTGTGTGTTTAAGTGTTTGTGTGTGTATGCGTGTGTGTGTCTGTGCGTGCGAGTAAGTGTGTGTCTGTGTGTGTTATCTTTTACTTGTTTCGGTCATTGAATTGAAATTCGGCAATACTGGGGCACAACCATGAAAAATAATTAGCCGTACTTCTCGCAATATATATATATGTGTGTGTGTGAGTGTGTTTGTATGTAGGGGCGTTTGTGCCTGTGTGTGTGTGTGTGTGTGTGTGTGTGTATTACGTGTTCTTATATGTCTATACTACTATGCTCATCAACGTTCGTGTGTGTGCGTGCGTGCGTATTGTGTGCGTGCGTCCGTGTGTGTGTGCATTTTGTACATAATCCCTGCGCATGTCTTTGCATAAATGTTTGCATTTAGCGATGCAAAACTTGATTACTTTGATGACTTCAGGATAACCGGTTTTATAATCGTGTTTTATGTCAGTGTGATTGGTGTGAGAGATTACTGTCCGTTAAAGTACAAATGGCAATAACGATGCTAATTTTATCGTATTCCTGTCTATGCTCTATGTTGTGCTATCGATAGTGTTGTCAGCTGGTAATATTGCCAGTGCCAGTTGCTGTAGACAAGTCAGTTTCTTAGTAACAAAAGACCTACACAGAAAAGTAATTTACGTTCAGCAACATGTGTGTCCAACCTAATTTCTATTATTCATAACTATATTCTCCAGCGAATCCTTACCGAATTATCAATACAGGAAGAGCCATTTTCAAGTTCAAAAAAGGATATCTTTCATTGTAATTTAAGGAACATCAACGATATAACTATGTATTATGCATGCATTTGTAAACGTATACACGTATATATGCATGTACTATTCTGTGCATGTACGCATGAAATATGTATGTATGTATGAGCAGCGATATGCATGGGTAAAATCATGGATCGCATTACAGGTCTGAATCTGCGTTTTGACACTGTCTTTACCCACACCATCGGGTCTTGTCTGTATATATGCATATGTTATTATAAGTATTTGCTTTTATATGCACCCACTATAAAACTTCAGGTATGTTTTACAAGTTTTCAAACTCCTTTAATGTTTATAGAAGTAAGTTTCTTATTAGTGGTGGTATTTTTGCTTTGGTGAAGCCCTCTCTCTCAAAGTTTGTATTCTGATAATTTCGTACGAATCCAAGTTACACAATAATTACAAGTATCAATATAAGCTATATTCCGAGTCTAATAACAGAAAATATATTATTAGTTCGGCATAGATTATTTCTTTATCCAATTCTTTATTGCCCACAAGGGGCTAAACATAGAAGGGACAAACAAGGACAGACAAAGGGATTAAGTCGATTACATCGACCCCAGTGCGTAACTGGTACTTAATTTATCGACCCCGAAAAGATGAAAGGCAAAGTCAACCTTGGCGGAATTTGAACTCAGAACGTAGCGGCTGACGAAATACCGCTAAGCATTTCGCCCGGCGTGCTAACGTTTCTGCCAGCTTATTTCTTTATCATTGCTCTATATGTTAACATCTATTAAGCATTTGGTTTTTACTATGGTGCACAATTTTTTAGAGTCTCTCCAAGATCATTAAGTCTGTTCTGTTATGGTTGTATTCCATTGAGTTGTGAAGCATAGATGTGACTAGTATTGTTTTCAAAGTTTTAATATCTATGCCCTCCACCCTCAAAATTAACATTTCTACGATTACTGTATACACACTTTTTACCGTGACATTTTCGGATAGCTACATATGATGTGACTGACATCCTAAATTTTAATTCCAGCAAATCTATATCTGTACTCTCATCCCATTTGTGCCTAAGATATTTCGTGGTTAATTACTGTTCATATGCAACCAAGATATAGGCTTGAGAATGAGATCCAATATCAGGTTGTTGTTACAAGATACATTACTCTGGTTATTTATTTTGTTGATTTGGGTTTTCCTTAGGAAAATATGTGTATGATGTTCTATCTATATGCAAGCTTGTTAATAACTGATAATCTGTTGCAATGGTATCATGCAAATTCACTGCAACTTTATCCCCAATGATCTCTCAAGGAATAGTAACAA
>NC_068988.1:40068037-40068728 GCF_001194135.2 Octopus bimaculoides | reverse complement strand
CCCTTATGATGCACAAATGTATAGACTTTGTGGCCTGCGAACACGGGAGCATCCAACGTAATGTTGACCGTGAGAGAACACTTGCTCTGTGAGTCCCAATCCTCGGAACTTTCCAAGAAGTCGCTCGGAACTTCCCAGGAAATCGTAGGTAACTTCCAGGAATTCCTATCCTTGGACTTTCCAGGTCATCCTCGGAACTTTCCGGGTCAAAAAGTCCTCAGACCTTCTAGGAAGTCCCATCCTTTGATTGTTATTGTTTTTATTTTATTTAGCTTATTTTCGTTTTAGTTTAGTTTCACAAGTTTACATTTGGTAACTTGTGAATATTGCGATACAGATGACATCGATTTATGTAGCGGGGTCATACAGACCGGTGCCTTGTTTTATCCCAGACCATCCTTTTCTTTCTCAGCGTGTTACTTTCTGAGAATTGTCAATTCATTCCGATTTCCTCTCTTTAAGAATAGGAAATCGGTTATTATTGCTTCTAGATGTTTGCTTACATTCACTCGAAGCGAACGTAATTTCATTTAGTCATAACATAATATATATGCGTGTGTATGTGTGTGTGTGTGTGTGTGTGTGTGTATGTGCGTGTGTGTATGTATGTATATATATGCTTATATATATATATATATGTATATCATGTATATATGTATGTATACGTATATATATATATATATATATATAT
>NC_068988.1:40065376-40066252 GCF_001194135.2 Octopus bimaculoides | reverse complement strand
ATATATATACATACATATATATGTGCGTGTGTGTGCGTGTGTGTGCGTGTGTGTATGGGTGCGCGCGCACATGTGTGTATGTATGCATGTACGTATGCTTATGCATATAGTTGCATGTCTCGTCATACTCATATATACTTAAATGATAAAATTCTGGTAAGATTTACAGATTTTTACCGGTCCAGTGATAGCCTGGATCCTCCAATTAGCTTTCTCCTGTTTGATTTTGAGAAGCCTAATTTCTCAGTGTTAGCATTTAGGCCATCTGGTACATATACCAGTTCCCCAATATTTACAATTATAATCATGAACTTGTAAGCTGGATAGAGTAACTTTAGACTCTTCAATATTTCATCGTTGATATTTTCTGTCACGAGGATATTTAGCTTTATCTTAACATCCGCTGCACAGCTGGTTCCATAACTGTACACAGTTTCCCTTCACTGTCCCAAATCACTGTTTCAGATCTAGTATTCTTTTCCTTCTTTAGCCATTTGGCTGTCACCATGCTGAAGCATCGCCCTTCGTCTGATAGAAATCGCCCCCAGAACTTATCGTTTGTAAGCCTGGTACTTATTCTATTGGTCTATTTTGCCGAACCGCTAAGTTTGGAGAACGTAAACAGACCATCAGTTATCAAGCGATGGCGTGGGGACAAACACAAACACGTGCACACACAAACACACATACGCATATATACGACGGGCTTCTTTCAGTTTCTCTCAATTACATCCACTCTCAAGTCCTTAGTCTGCCCGAGGCGATAGTAAAAGACACTTGCCCAAGGTGCCACGCAGTGGGACTGCACTCAGAACCATGTGGTTGGGAAGAAATTTTCTTACCACACAGCAACGCTTACATTTTATGGAGGTTTTC
>NC_068988.1:40062756-40065027 GCF_001194135.2 Octopus bimaculoides | reverse complement strand
GTTTCTGTGATTGTCTGTTTATATTACCTATGTACCTATCTATCAGTATGTCTATCTGTTTACTTCCATATCCATTTGCCTACATACATGTGTATATACATATATTCATACACACACACAGACATACATACATGTATCTACATACCAACATGCTAACTATTGTACCTGTATATAAATATAAACTATGGGTATGTGAGTATCATTATCTACTAGGCATATTTCCTATTCAGTATGATTTAGTATGATTACCTATTACGTATATTTCCTATCCAAGCACCCAAAGGACCCAACCCTCAGACAAATACAAGAGTACGTCCTCATAAGTTAAACATCCCCATTAGTAAATAAGAAAGATTGCAAGACGCAAACTGAAAAGGTTGCAAGACGCACTGAAAATTTAAGAAAAATGAATATGTAAATGAATGCAAGTTTTACCGGTGAGTGTTAGATTATAAGGCACTAAAAGAGAATGACTCTTCCCAGACACAACATAATATGCTTCAACACACGAACTCACATAAAAAATCTTGCAAAACAACTCTCAAAACGAAATATATATATATATATGTATATGTTCAGTCGTACGTTATAAATTTACAAGGAAGTAGCAGCTGGTTCTCTTACTGTTTAGCACAATGTCAACCATTATTAATCAGTGTTATGTTATTGCATGCCACTTTTCTTTGCAAAACGGTAGACATGGCAGCGTTGTTGTCCTCACCACCCATTTTCTTTCTTTCTTTCTTTCTTTCTTTCAAGAAGAATGACCACATAGTTTCTTTAATACTTAGTGACTCCATGAAAAATGTATCTATTGTAATTATATACCTCCACCTGCATAATTTGTTTTCTACTATAGGTACAAAACATGAATTTTGTGGGGCGGTGCAGTCGATAACATCAACTGGTACGTATTTTGTTGTCCCGAAAGGACGAAAGGCAAAGTCGAACTCGGCGGAATTTGAACTCAGACAGTTGCGACAGACGAAATAACGTTAAGCATTTCGCCCGGCGTGCTAACGATACTGCCAACTCGCCGCCTTCCTCCGACAACATAATGATGCAGTTAATTATATAACTACTTTATATTCAATATACTTTATATTGTTACAATAAATCAGTGTGAGTTATGTATTATATTTTATATGTTAGATATCAAATGCTGCTTTATTTATTTAGTTCTTTCGTGTCTTTAAATGGCTTTGAATCGGCAAACCACTTAGAGCCTCGAAGTGCCCTGTGATATTTATTTCGGTTGACTACACCGAGACCAACATTTCTTTCATCACTTCATGGTCGATAAAGTAAAATTCAAGTGCAAAGGAAGATTGCGCCTCATTCTGTCATTCTCTCTCTCCCTCTCTCCCTCTCTGTCCCACATATACAGTCATGGACACATATACAAATACCTCACTACCATCAACTCTTCCACAACCATTCTGCAAATACGATAAAAATGAAAGATGTCATTGAAGCATATGACGCACCACTCATATGCAGCATGTAAACTCTATTGCTGCTGGGTAACACAAAATAACTGGAAACAGCCTAAATGCCAATAGAGTACAATGAATGTGACAAACTACAAATACATGACATACCACACTAAGACACCAGGTTTATTAAATTATCAATCAATAGGACAGCTACAATGTATAAAGAAATGACAAACAAATGAAAAACAGATCATAATTAAATCCAACATATACAGAAAGACCTCAGTCTGAACGCATCTGCATGCGATCAATAACACGTCTACTGGTCCAAACATTAGAAATAAAATAAAAAAATATATGAAATCAGTCATTTATCACAGTTCACTAAACTGAAAATAACCATTAAAATGTTTATAGCAGGAATGAATAAGCTTCTTTGTGAAGTCATCACGGTACATTTCGAAAGAAAATATAATCAATAATTAGCTGCTGAGAGCAAGAAAATATCGGGCCAATATATTAGGGATATCTATAAAGTGACTAAAAATCATAATATTTAAATTCTAATATAACCTGAAATGACATTAATAATATGTGAAAAGAAAATATTGGAAATTATTCATAGAATACAGAAATAGAGAGAAAAGAAGCATGGACTCGTGAATGATTTTAACAATATACCATTTCCGAAAATTCCGCTAAGATTCCTATTCACATTAAACATTATGCATATTTATTATCCCCTCTTTCACCGTGTAATTGTGTTTCTACCTGTTTCGCAGTTTGATTGCCTACCTATTTATCTACCTATCTACGCCTGTCTGTCAGTATATAT
>NC_068988.1:40057955-40062260 GCF_001194135.2 Octopus bimaculoides | reverse complement strand
ATATATATATATATATATACATATATATATATATAATGTACTGATCTGTAGAAGGTATGACTGTTCGCAACGTCTGACTAATACATTGTTTTGTTTAATCACATTTCAAATTTGATCGATTGGATGTGTGATCAAACACATTCCAATCATATCTATGTCATCCAAGATCTTAAGGTCATCAGTGTCAACATCATTTAATATATCCCTTTTTACTTTCCACACTGTGAATCGAGATAAAGATTTTGCTGTTATATTTTTGCAGTTGAGTAATGAAAGGAAGATACTCTCTTTGAATTGAATCAGTGATACTGGTTTGGAGCGTTTAATTCAGCATTAACGATAGGTGTGATAACAGCGTGAATGGTAGCTGCCGCGGGTTCGTTCGAATGTAAAAAATTAAAATCAGGATCTCAGATATTAAAGCAGCTTGTCCGGATTTGGACAAAAACTATTTTTAGCGAATACTTTATTGGAGACATCAACTTTACAAATGCAATATTTCCCTGGAAGGAAAATAAGAATCAGTCAGAATAATTTCAATCGGGTGTTGGGGTTTCATTTATGTCTCTGGTACTTCTTTTTAATTGTCCAGGGAATCATTGCATATAAATCAATATTACTGAAGAATTAATTAAACTGAATAAACTGAATAAACACGTCAAACTCAGTAAAGTTTGAGATTTGTAGTCTCTTTTGATGATAAACTTTACCAGATGACTAATTTTAAAAGGTAACATATTAATCATTGATTATGAAAAATATGTGATTTTGAGTGAAGATGTGTAATTATATTGAAACACTAGTGTATCAGAGTTCGCTTATGCCGCAGTGATGCATGTGTTGTCAAAACACCTCGCCTACAGGGAGAGGTTGTTCGCAGAAAACGAACTCCAAAAGCAAATATCATATTCGCGTTCAACGTTGGCAAAACATGTTAAGTTACACACGCATGATTTCATTCTCGGTATTCGTGTGCTCGTAAAAAATGAATATGAACCATGTAAGTCAGAATGGGGCATTATTAGATTTGCACACGAAATTCCCTCAGTTGCTCGTAATAATAAACAACCATGTCTGAGAAAAATCGTATTTAAATACGCCCATAAGTTTCATATACATAAAACGTATTATGAAATGCATTCACATTGCATATATTTCTATATTAATAATTATCTATCAACGAAGATAGATATCAAGCTATAATAAAAATCATTTGATTTGAAACTAAAGAATTACTCACTGCTGCTTCTAGTATACATATCATAAGTTTTTGCACGATCCCCAAATTTCGAAAAACAAGTCGATAATTTGATCCCCTTAGAATTCAAAATATTATTTTGTTTTACGTGTGGTGCTGATTGACATCATCAGACAGACTATACGCTATTACAACATATACCTCAGACCAGTGATTCGAATTTATCTCGAAGGTGACTCGAATGAGCGGTACAGATGAGCTGAAATATAATAACAGCAAAATATCCATAGCCACCGTTCGCGTTCGTTTACGGGGCGAATCGTTTCACCTGGTTCTGAGATATTGAGTATTATTTTAGCTCGTGGCGTCTTAGAAGGGTTTCTCCAAGAAGAAATTCCGCAGGTAAGAATGTGGTATTAATGAACTTTGCGGTATTATAGCTGCTTCTAATTCAAAATTTAATTTACTATATCTGTCTATATATATCATCCACCACACTTGATAGATTCAATTCAGATAGATTTGATTGTCAGGGACTGTTACCAAACACGTTCACTCAACCGTGACAGCTTTGACTTACGTGTCTAACATAATGTCACGTGACAATTAAGAGCGGATGTAGCAGGGAACTTACAACAATTTACAAGCTTGATCCTGTGATCATCCTCGGCCAATCAAACAGTATCCGAAGTATTAACTAATTTGAGCCATGTCCTCTCTATAAAACCAAGAGAATTTTTGATCTCCAGTCAGAAGCAAGGCATTTACGTCTCTCTATCTGAACATTTGAAAATCAGAGAAACCTGTGAAGATGGTTCAGTCTTAAAAACATTTTAACTAGAAAAATCTAAACGAATCCCATTTCAGTTTCAACTTCTTTGTGCAATAGAATGACTCTTTTATAGGTAGGTTGTTAGATAGATAGATAGATAGATAGATAGATAGATAGATAGATAGATAGATAGATAGATAGATAGATAGATAGATAGATTGACAGACGGGCAGACAGACAGACAGACAGATAGCTAGATAGATAGATAGTTAGAGAGAGAGAGAGAGATATAGGCGTATGCACATACGTACGTACGTATGTACATATATATGCTTGTGTAGCGTTGTGGCTGCGCGTGTATGCTTTTGAGAGTGAGACAGTGGGAGAGAGAGCTTTGTAGCAATTAAACAGACTAACAAACCGACGGAAAGACGTAGAATGGTGAAGCAATATCTATTGAATTTGCTTTAGCCTGGTAATTGATATAACTTTCCTTTTAATGAACGGCAGTATGTTTCATTATATTCTAATCCTAGATACTGCGTACTATTCGAAATATATAGCAGATGTTACTTCTAAACCAAGAAATAATAATGTGTGAATAGACGACGGAAATGAAGCGCCGGAATACTCTCATAAGGATGTTTGAGATTTCTATTGTACAATTACGCTGTCCAGCACTCATGCCAGCAATATTCACCTTTCAAAATCAACTACTATTCAGTTCAGATTCATACGAATAGTACAAGAGTTCATATATGAATACATGGTGCACAAGCATGGCCGCTGTAAAACGACTGAAACGTGTAAAAGTGTAAAGGAATATATATGTAAGTTTTTGAGTATATATGCATATTTTGATAAATATTTATAGGCATTTGATGTACATTTATGCCGTTTTTTATTGGTACTGGAGTATCCGAGAGTATGTTACATATACTCTACGCTTTTGTCCATTTGTGCACATTGACAATTTTTTGTAGATTAAATTGTTCAGACGTAAACATATGCACACTAGGATTTAACAGCAGGCTATATAGTTACAGAAGCTGAAATATTAGGAGATTGTGAGCAATCTTTATAGCTCACAACAAATCTATATTATATACAAGCATCCGATGGGACGAAAGGCAAAGTCAGCCACGGTGGAATCTAAACTCAGAACATAAAGAAGGGCAATATATCGCTAAGCGTTTTGCCCGCCGTCCTAACGATTCTGCCTGCTTGCCGCCTGAAACAATTTTCAGAAGACATTGTTTTGTCCATTGTATTAAACCTTAGCCTATTCGCTGATTGCATCAATACCAGCAAGCCTGAAGAAATATCTGGGCACTTTAGAGATACCCTAAAATATTAGCTTATTGCAAATCGGCTTTACTTGGAACTGCATGCAAACTGCATAAAGTACTGTTTATCTGAGATTCTTGTAGTGACTTGGCACACAGTACAAACGCCCTGTACACACAATATCTTTAGACTACAGCCTCATAACATTGGATACTGTGCGACATCTTCAATAATAATAATAATAATAATAATAATAATATTGACAAAAAATCCTCTCAGTGGCAAATACCTAAAGTGAGCTAATAAGGCTGATGATGACAAAGCCAAGAACGGTCAAGAACCAAAGGAGAGCAGAGAGTGATAAGTTTTTGTGGATTATAATCAGGTAGAATTTCAAGCAATAATTCTTGAGATATAAGGAATGCAAATGAAGAGCTACTTGTAAGGAAGACAGGTTTATTTCATAGAGAAAGCAATCAATGTACGATGATATATAAAATAAGACAGAAATAATGAGGGAAATCAAAATGGAAGGAAAAGAAGGTTCTTGAGAGAGATGTAGATAGGAACACATATCCATATAACGGTTGGATGTTGTTCAAGCAGTTACCTTGATATGCGGAGCACAGAAACAAGCGTTGCGAACAAATTTCACGAAGCAAAGAATTGGCCAATCCTCATAATCTGACAGAAGCAGAATGTGTTGTGATCGAGAGCAACAGCGTCTGTGTGATAGACAAAGGGAGGGGAGAGAGGGGGACAGAGAAAGAACGCTAAATATAGAAGGGGAGTGCAAGAAAGATAAAATTCGAAAATACGATGGATGCATTGAAAAGGACGAGCTTTATTAAATAGAAAACACCGATATAAGACGGCATGCACATACGTACAAAATTTCTTGTACAGTTCCAGATATCTACACATACATATACAATGACACTCTCACACATACCCACATATTTCCAAGCATACATATACATGAACACACACACACACACACACACACACATATATATATATATATATATATATATATATATATATATAT
>NC_068988.1:40054183-40057847 GCF_001194135.2 Octopus bimaculoides | reverse complement strand
ACACACACACACACACACACACACACACACACATATATATATATATATATATATAATATATATATTCATATGCATATACGAGTATAAGTGTTTATGTATGTATGTATGTGTGTATGCATGCATGTATACATATATGCATGTACGTATGTACACATATGCATACGTACGTATACACGTATTTACGTATGCAAGCATGTATGTATGTATGCATGTATGTATGTATTTATGTATGTATGTGTGTGTGTAACGTATGTGTTTAACATTTACATTGTCTATTATCATATCACTCTTTGATATACACACTCTGATATCTTCCATCTTTTTTCTTTGCAACATATTGCAATTAGATTTCTACACTGAAACTGGATATTTCTGTTTTCTTTTACTGTATTTCTTTTCACTTTCTTCCTATTTTCAATTCTTTTCTTCCTTTTTCTGTCTGAAAACCATTAATAGAAGAGCTAAAATATTTTGAAGTCGAGAAAAATGGATATTTTACTGTGATATCATCATAAACGTTATCGTTATTAACATAATGGTCATAATCATGATCATGATCATGATGATCATCATTGTTGACTACATTGTCATCACAATCGTCGCCATTTTCCCCTTTTGACAATACGATGAAAGAGAAATTGTCTCTCCGAGGGATTTCGTCAAATAACTGTTTCAGTGGACACACTTAATATCAGTGCAAGCTTTTTCGATGGAGACATTGCATTTCATTACTTTAAGGAATTAACTGGATAAATAGCACTCATGTGGTGGATTGTAAAATTCCCTTGCATTTTACATGTCATTACCAAATGGCAATCGATTATGGTTCGTTACTAAATAACAAACACACGAAGTGTTTGACAAAATAACGACAAATATCACCAGCAATATTGCCAGAGAATAGCGCGATGAACTGACAGAATTTTTAGGACACCGGACAAAATACTTAACCGCACTTTATCCGTCTTTACGCTCTCAGTTCCAATTTTACCGAGGTCGACTTTGCCTTTCATCCTTTCGGGCTCGATAACATTAAGTTGAGCACTGAAGTCGATTTAATCGACTTTACCACTTCTCCTAAATTGCTAGCCCTGTGCCAAAATTTGAAACTAATATTACTAGAAACAGTATTATATATAAGGGACGTTCGTGTTGTCATTGCTTTTGTTGTTGTTACTGTTGTTGTTCTTGCTCTTGTATACCTCCCTGACAGTCGTATTCAAGCTGTAGTCAAGCTCTGTTTAAAGACATTTTATCGCCCCTTTCAGACATCGTTCTCTTCTAGCTATATCTTTTTAATATATCCCTCCAATTTATGATGGTAGGGTGCAAATTTAGAGATGTTTTGGTTGCTATTTCTGGCAGATCATGGGATTATGTAGAATGTCTCCAGTAATAACACTTAATGCAGATGATACACAACACTAAAACCTAGCAATGCTAGTTTATATCAGATGTAAATGTTCCGCGTAATTTCCAGTATTCTAACGAAATTATCATATGAGCACTCGGCGTAATCTACTGAGTGAACACATGTGACAAGTTCCGTTTTATTAATTTCTATTCTGGGTAATATATAGCGTATTTAATGCCTTTTGTCATCTTCATTACTGTGTATTGATTACTATACTCCACTACTTAATCATGCTCACTTGATTATCTGGATTTAAAGGAGAAAAAAGGAAGAGATAGCTACCAAATTATTTGAGTGGCAAGTAGATAGAGTGATTAGTTTATTTAGAATGTCTTAGTTTTAGAATATCTTAGTTTACTAAATTCTTCGTCCATGTCGATATTGTTTAGCCACAAATCTCTTCAGTTTGAACAGACTATCGAGCAAACGTTTTCATTCCAACTATAACATTTACCTTTTAATAATTTTAGGCATTTGACTGCAGTCAAACGGGGATCTGCGCCCTGACGACTTAGCTGAATACATGGATCCCAATATTTATCCGATTAAGTTTGGTGCTTATACTATCTATTCTTTGGGTGTTACGGGGAGGCAAATAAACCATCACCACTTCTGTGTGGGTATGGGGGGGGGAAATTATGTGTCACCGTGTACGTGTGCGTATGTGTGCATATGTATGTGTATACAAGAAAACTGTCTTATATTTTTCAAATACAGTGTATCTTGGACACATTATCAAATGTGTTCTTTTTTCTAAGCCAGTACGCTATGATTTGACAGAGATTTGGTTACTATTTACCAAGGTAAGCGACTGCATAGAAATTCTCTCATGACTTAAGGGCAGCATGTGATATGAGATTTGGCTATTATTTTTAGCAAATCTTGCAACCACATTTTATGTCTAATATTTATAAACAAAAGTTGCTCCTCGGTGACATATTGTAAGTGTTCCTGCCTGTCACGCAGGAAACCGGGATTGATTCCCTATCCCCCGATAGACGTTATACACTATAAATGTGGGTACCCCAGCATAAGTACAGGCATTGAACTGGAACACATAATGGAATGAATGAGAGTGATAAAAGAAGATATCCTGTTATAAAATGTTCGAGGAAGTTTGGTTGTCCGGGAAATATCATTATTCCAGGTGATAGAATGGAGATTTCACATCTATGAAAAGTGGATACAGTTGATGATCGATGAAGCTTTGATTGCTTTATAGGAAATATTGCCAATCAAATATCATCAAAATCACTGAATTCTACTAAAATCCTAAGGATGGATTGAATACAAGGATTTTACTGTCGTTCATTTAGTTTTCTATGTCCAATGCCTGAGAATATTTATTTCTCGGATACTTAAATTCTATTAAAAACACATTCATCCTCCCAGCAGCAGCATCACCACCACCACAACTACTACTACCACTACAGCTGCTGCTGGTGCCGCTTCTGCTGCTGGTGCAGCTTCAACTAATGCTATAAGGATAATGGATCTAGAGAACCGATGGAGCGATACATTTGTTTATATCCTGAGTCATCTTCTCACTGCGGTCACCTCTATCTTTTATCATTCAATGATCGATAAAAAAACAGAAAAGAATCAATAAAGCAGTACAGTTCTTTTATTGACCCTCACACTAACTTAGTAACCTTGTGTGTGAGTCAGCAATCATCACTGTTGTCATCGTGGTCGTTGATGTTATCACCGACATCAACGCCGTCGTTGTCATCACTGTGACATGATCATGATCATGGTCATCATGACTGCCATTGCCGCTGTAGTCGCTACCTCACAACACACGCTCACACACATACTAACACACATTTTTTCTTTTGTCTTCTTGTTGTCCATAATGTCTTTCTTAATGTAAACCTTCGTGGTTAATGAAGAAAGAGAAGTTGCGAAAATGTGTAGACCTGTGAGTCGGAGAGAAAGATTTGGAGAGGGTGCTTGTTCATAGAGTTTCATGGAAATCTCGGACAGTGGGTTTCCTCGATTATCACTAGAGGTGTTCCTGTATTAGGAAGGCCACATCTCTATCATCTCCAGCCAGTTGTTTTCAATTTTGTTTGCTGTGCATATATCCCTTCTTTTCTAGTGCATACCGTGTATAAATTATTTGTCTTTCTTTTATCATTTCAGTATTATATGTAAACTACCACATTTTATGTCTGTCTCTGTAATGTCCCCCTCGTCCTTCGCCCTCGTGGCAAATAAACGAAATCATCATCATCATCATCATCATCA
>NC_068988.1:40050690-40054173 GCF_001194135.2 Octopus bimaculoides | reverse complement strand
GCAAATAAACGAAATCATCATCATCATCATCATCATCATCATCATCATCATCATTATTATTATTATTATTATTATTATTATTATTATTATTAATATAGCTTCAATCTTATTCCGTTCTTTTTATTTCGACTGAAGGTTCAATCTCAGTCTCCACCAGTACTCCCGCTTAAATTTTGCTGCCGTTTCTTTCTCCATCGATTTATCCATTTCCAGTATCCCCAAGTACTTATAGCCCGCCTCTTCTATCTGCTTCACAACCTTGCCTTACGTATTGCTATCCCGTCCATACATTTGATTTTGTCTCTCTTCAAGACTAACACTCCACACTTTTTCAATCCGAACTCCATTCTGATATTAACACTGAAAGTATTCACTGTATCAACAAGGGAACTCACTTGGGATTTCAAATTTACCATGAAGTTTGAGGTCATCCATGTATAATAAGTGGTTGACATTTTGTTGGCGGCTTTTGAATACATACCCAGCCTTTGCTTTCCTCGGTATCAGTGTTAGTGGTAACATGTACAGTGGAGACAAGCAGTCCCCTGGGAAGATGCTTCTCCTCATTCTATTGTCCCTAAACTCCTTCCATGTGCTGTCACTTCCGTTTTCCACTTCGCCATATGTTTTCCAATCGCTCAACATTCGATGCAATAGAAAATAGATTCATACTTTCCATAATCCAAGAATGTGGGATCATATCGTACACCCTACAATAATTCATCCTTGCCATGCCTAAGTTAGTTTTCCTTCTCTTCTAAGTACAGTTTTGTGTACCAGGAGTTAATCGTTAGTATCTCTGTACTTACGCTTGCACCCATTCTTCTCATGTGGCAGTACTCCATTTTTTTCCAGATGTCCCTACATTGACTTTGCAACTATTCCATTCAATGATTTCCACAATAGTGGCACGTACGATATCGGCCTGTAACTGTCGACCTATTGCCTTTTCGATGTTTTTCAAGCACAGCACTGATGGGGGCCTAATCAGAATTTTTTCAGGTCGAGTAGCACATATCGCTCAAAAGGTCCTGTAATAAGTGTTATTTGAGGATGTTGGACGAAACACCCATATTTCCAAATGTGAATTATCGAAACCCCAAATAATTCCTCTTAACACATGGCTCCCCTACTATGCTTTGAAGAGCGCAATGTGTAATATAAAACTCTAGTAACAAATATCTCCACAATATATCTGACTTCCTGCAGTTCAAGCAAAGCACGAATAATGAAAAATATACGAACATAAATCTATTCACAAATTTCACTCTTTCTTAACTCGGTCAAAAGGTCGTCGAGATTATTACATCATAAGCTGACCATCTCATCTCCTACACACCGCTTCTGAATGATCGATTTGTCCCCTTTCTATTCTCTGTACTCTGTAATTATGTCATGACTAAAACTAAATGTGGCTGCTCATATTTACAAGCTCCTTAAATAACGATTTCACCAATCCATTTCTTAAAATCCTTCAGTGCTCAGAAGGGCGACTCAGGTGATTAAGGCGAGTGCATTGCACGGACTATTTCACTTACAGTTCATTTTATTGGCTCAATAATGGACTAAAGACAAAATCGACTTCTACGGGATTCGATCTCAGATCCTAATGAAGCAGAAAAAATCCGAATGACACTCGAGCGATTCTGAATCAACAAAGCGCAAACACTCTACGATATAAATCAACTGTATAAACTGGCTTATGACCACCAACATCTAGTTATATTGACAAGCTACGTACCCTCTTTATTTTGCCAACTTAGAGCAAATAAACTCTCTAATATCCAACTGTGATTTTACATTGCTTCTCAATGAGGTCATTATCAAGTTGGTTTTCACTGGCTGTATTTTAAAATAGATGTTGTTTTCACAGTGAATAACTGTAGCAACACAACTTCACAAATTATAACGTCAATCTACGACTCTATGACAACTGTTTGGCATCTAGCATATACAAAATCAATAAATAGGCACTATAGAACAGCTACTAATTAAAAAGCAATATTTAAAAAGTAGCTTATTGATCATTATGGATTTTCTGTTAGCAACCAATTAAGGGCACAGCGCATGATAAATCCATTCATACAATTGGAGTTGTATAATTATTGACATACACAAAGAGAGAGAGGGAGAGAGAGGAACAGAAAGAAAGAAAAGTATATATATATATATATATATATATATATATATATATATATATATATATACAATATGTCACAATTATTCGGTAGCCATGATAGCACTGCGAGTTTCGGATGTTGGGGCGGAAACCCAAGACGGCATCTCTTCAGTTATCGGGCTATCGCAAAAAAATATTATGAAAATGATCGTTAAACAAAGGGAAATTACTGTGTGATTGACAAAAGAAATATTATAAGACAAAAGAAATATTAGAATGACCACTAAGTAATTGGGGGGGGGAGTAAAAGTAAGGGAGTAAAAAATTTCATAGCGATCGCATAAGCGAACATCTCCATACATACACTTGCGCGCCCGCACACTCACGTACATGTACCTGTATGTATATACTCATCCACCCTCAATTGGATCAGTCACTTGCTCACCCACACGTTCACCAAAAATAAAAAATATATACATACCCGCATACACGATCGCACATACACGCGCGCGCTCACAAAAAAGCTTCATACATACGTCAATATACGCACATGCACAAGAAAAGGCAGGGCTAAAGGTAAAATATGGAAAAATGTATTTAAAAAACTTGTAAAAATAAGCAAAAAATAAAAGTTAAAGGTGTAAATATGCTCATGGCGAACACGTATGAGCGCATGTTCATACATACACATGCGTGTACGCAAACACACATACATCTGCCTATGTGCATATGCTCGTCCACACTCGCTTGAAACACAGACAGGCGCACCCCCACATTCGCCAAAAAATAATTTATGCACAAACGTTCACACACACACGCACGCAGAAAAAACGGTTCATATACACGTCTATATACACACATACTCGCATGCACGCGCACACACACGTCTATATACGGACATACACGCCCACCCGCACACATCGACACGCGCGCACAAAGAACCCATACACGCCTATATACCCACGGAAAAATGCAGGGTGGGAGGTAAAATACAAAAAAAATATGGGTAAAAAATATATGAGCAATAAACCTATAAGACAATATTCCTATAGATATGTAAAAAAATATATAAAATATACATAAGAAATACAACTAAAGAGTATAAAGAGATAAAAGCTTGTACGTGGACGCAATATAAAAGGACAAGTCCTATCTGTAATCTCGGAGGACCCAAAACGTAACAAATATTTAGCCACATATGGACATGATCCTAAAGGTTCAGGTCTTGAATTTAGAAGAGCCATCTTTCCATATCACAACGACCGCACTTTCCACTGCCGTTGGTGTAGAGCTTACAATGGGCCATGATCTTCCAATGGATGTTTTAACTGACACCTTTATCTTTTAAGGAACATATATGACTG
>NC_068988.1:40045422-40050339 GCF_001194135.2 Octopus bimaculoides | reverse complement strand
TATATATATTATATATATTAATATATGTGTGTGCGTTTGTGTATAACATGTGAGGGGAGGTCAAATACTGTCTGCACTTTCAGCATAACATACCTTTATTATTGTCACACTTCCTTCTGCGCATGCGTGCTTGAAGTTCGTAATATTTTCGTCAGGTGATCGAAATTTGAGCCTGATCGTGCTATTTTTATTTCTGGCTTTACAGTGTAAGCATGGTCGTTCCACTATCAATATGCATCAGAGAACTGTGATCCGAATTCTGTGGTCGGTAGGTGCGTCAGGTGCTGAAGTTTATCGGAGGTTTCTAGCATAATTGGTTAATGGTTCGAACGGTCTCAGCGACCATGTGTGAACGTGCATTGTCACGCTACAACAAAGTTTTCCTCGACAATAGGCTTCGGCGCTTGGTGCGAATTGCTGGCTTCGGTGTGTTGGCCAGTAAAGCACTGTATCTTGCAATATTGATCGTACACCCCTTTTCCGGGTAGTCTTCTAGCATAAGCCCTTTTGATTCCCACAAAAAAGGTTTGCATCACCTTTCCAGCAGAAGAGTAAGTCTTCAATTTCCTCGTCGCTGGTGAGCCAGGATGTTTCCACTCCATACTCTGTCTTTAGTATTTTGTCTTAATTTACCTTCTGAGTTCAAATTCCGCCGAGATCGACTTTGCCTTTCATCATTTCGGGGTCGATAAATTAATTAACAGTTGCATACTGGAGACGATCTAATCGACTGGCCTCCTCCCCTAAAATTTCGGGCCTTGTGCCTAGATTAGAAAAGAATAGTTAGTAGACATGCCCTGTGCATTTTTCAGCGCAAGTAGTCTATTAGGCATGCTGATCAGATGACGAATATTCTATTACCGAATTTCATGCCATGTTTCATGCAGTAATCTAAAACAATCTGCATTTGAAGCTGCTTTTTTGTTCTTACGACGTGTTCTGTCCATTATGTCCCAGATGTGTTCAATAGGGTTCTTATCTTGTGACTGGTTTGGCCATGGAAGATTTCTAATGTCATTCTCTTCCAACCAGTCTTTGGTCTGTTTAGCTGTATGGCAAGGAGAGTCTTCTTCAATCATTTTACCACTGGAGATGATTTAAAGGAATCCTTTCTCCGATATGAACACATATTTATCTGTGTCTATATTTACCTCACTCTGCACCAGCTCTGATCGACCATTGCTCCAAATTGCTCCCCAGACCATCACAAAATAACCACCATATTTCATTGTTGGCTGCAGACTTTTCACATCAATTTCTTGATCACAGACTCTCCCGACCCACGCTCACCCACAGTAAATCTAGACTCATCAGAGAAGATGACAATGTTCGAAAATGTTAGTGATCTCTCCACTATCTCACTAGCCCGTTCTTTTCTCCGTTTTATACTCGCTGGTTGAAGAAGTGTCTTCCTTCTTGCTGCCCTGCCATAGTAGGCAAAGGTTTTGAAGATACCTGAGAGCTGTCAGCATGTTTTGCTATGTCAGAAGACTTGCAACGAGGATAATCCTCCACGCTTCTCTTAACAAAGGAAATGGGGGGCCAATGTTTTCTATGACTTTACGTTGACTAAGTCCACTTTCAGATTGACCTACAATACAGTCTCCTTGAAATTCAGACTGTTCCAATGTTTCATTTGTATGTGGCATATTTAAATAGTTACATATAGAACCTGGAACCTAAAAATGTCAATTGATGAAGAATATAAGCCATTTCAAGTTAAAATTAAAATGAAACGACATTTTATGGTGTGTCTATTTACTTCACTCGTGTGTGTGTGTGTGTGTGTGTGTGTGTGTGTGTGTGTGTGTGTGTGTGTGTGTGTGTGTGTGTGTATGTGTGGGTGTGTGTGTGTGTGTGTGGGTGTGCGTGTGTATGTGTGTGTGTGTGTGTGCGTCTGTCTGCGCGCACGCGTGCGTGTATAAATATACACTGCAACAGGAAGATGTTTCAATGTATTTAACATGTACAGTTTGCATGTTATAAGCGAATTATTTTTAATTTCTAAACAGTTAACTAACATATTAACCTCAACCATTTCTCTATCTCGATTTGCTCATCGTTTTCGTCTATAGCACTGCGGTTGTTTATCTTAATAATGCTATATAAACACTTTCTCGTCGATGCTTTTCGAGTGAATATACCGGTAATTCAGGTCAATCGAAATAATTAGTGAAAGGTTAGGATTATCAATATGAATAAAGTCAAGAGTATGTAATCACGTGACATGGAAATGAAGATATGAATTCAGCAGTATATATTGCTATTACTAAAATGTCAACTGAAGTAAGAAAAAAATTCAAAAGATTTTGTTTTCTTACTTTTTCTTAGCTTTTAAGAATGGTAATTGTATAGTGATGTTAAATATCCTTCTAGATCTCAGGTAAATATTGAATTTCGATATTATTTTGGGGGAGATTATAGGTCAAATTTCATGCATTTTCCCTGCAGTGGAAAGTTTTCTTCTTTTCCTCCTCCTCCTCCTCCTTCTTCTTCTTCCTTTTCTTCTTCCTCTCATTCTCATATGTAATTCATGTCATCTACAAGTTTTTCCTTCCGCAGATACTCTTAAAACGTGAAGCATGGTGTATTTATAATTCCTTTTTAAGTAACTTTTATATCCTTGTAAGTTGGATAAATAATTTAATGAAGTATTTACACGAAGGCACGAGACTTGCTATTACATGGCGTTACACGGTTCAATGTGAACTCCTTACCAATCAACTGCTGATAACTCGACGGTTCTTTATTTATAGCAAATGTGACAGTCCACTTTTAAACATATGGGGGTGATCGGAATCCATCCACAACAGTAACGAATGAAGCAGGGATGGTTCACGAGTAAACATGTAAACGCTTTAAATAAAACACTCGAATGGATCTCGAATGGATGACTGAAATTAGGGGGCTGAAACGACACTTTCAGTTAACTGTAAGTCATCAACAACAACAACAAAAATAATAATGAGTTTTAACGTTTTATTTCCCTTTTTTCCTAATATTAGGAGTGAAATGACCGGGAGTGGAATTAACTGGCAGTCACATTACCGGGGTACAAATTACCTGAGCCAAAATACCGGGAGTGAAATTACCAGGAGTCAAATTACTTAGAATCATATATAGGCATGTTTGTGGGCTTTGTTTTCGTTTTGATATGCGTATGTTTGCATATATAAGTATGGCTATGCATGTGTGATGCTATGCACAATATTTGTTTTTGCTTTGCTTTTCCCTCTTTGTTTCTTTCTTATTTATTTGTATATTGGACAACATAATGGGCATTATTATAAATGGTTCTACAACATTCCATTGGGAAATATTTGTATATATTTATCAACAGCTATATAACCACACAGACGTTCAATCTGTATCCTGATAAGTGACAATTCACGAAACTCTCGGACCTTGAGTGACTCTTTTATTTCTGCTATATATTTAGTATTTCAGTGTTTCTGAGACATATTTCATCTTTTAATATTTGGTATAGATGTGTGGAACTTTACATTTCCCTTGATATTTATTCTCAATGATGTTGTGAAATGAGTGACGTAAATAGAAGATAAATGAATATTTCAGTGATACAACGAAACAGCTGCACCAATAATGAATTTAAGATGCAGGAATTGATAGATCAATGTTCTTATTGCGAGAATCATAATAATTAAATCGATAGAATACCTGACTAGACAGTGGTTATGATAATGATAATTTATTTATATTCTCCCTTACAAGAATGAAATGTGTCCGTCGTAGTCAATTCACAGAGGTTTCTGCGGTCCAGTTCGTATTGTTACAAATAGCTTCTGCAATTTGGCTGAAAATAGCGTCGGTGCAATATAACAGGACATTTGCTCAGCCTACATCTATCAAGTGAATATTGTTTTTCTACTCTATCAGAATAGCTGTCACTGGTGTGTACATCTAGGGACATGGATTGTAATACGAGCGAAATTGTGAAGACCACAAAATGTAGAAACTGCTAGATGTACAAATTCTACACTGAATCCTCACCATTATTACATACCAATAGATAATTTACTTATGAAAGTAAATATGAGAATCAGTTAAAATAAACGGACGAGAAGCGACATAGTAATTTGAGATAAGCACAACATATTCTTCTTTTTTGGTAAATAGAAATTATTTGAAAAAGTTAATTACTTTCAATATGCTAATATTTGATACAGTGCCTACTTCACCTTTTATTGCAGTCTACATATGCAAATATTTACAAAAGCTTAAGTATATAAAATCTATTTATTTATGAATGCGTGTATGTTTGTGTGTATTTCGGGGATTTTATAGATATGCTTTTACATCTATGCTTGTGAATGTTTCTCAGTAAAAGCAAGTAACAATAGCATTTAATCCAGCGTAGAGCTGTGGTTTCAAATGCCGCTGAGGTCCAACATTATAACCGCCGTGAAGTTGGTTACTCCAATTAATAGATAACCATTTACATTATATTTAATTTTTATTCATATCATGAGTGTGCCTCATGTCAGAAATATATAACGATTACTGTGTGAAATTTGAAAATACTAGACGCTAATAGCTTGTCTGATTTTGATTACGTAGCCGCTAAATTTTCAGCGGTTACGTATATTATGTGATGTAGCAGAAGACAGGATTATAAACAATCACTGGTAAAAAAAGAGCAAACACGCTGAAAAACCGCTTGGTGATGGGGTTGCTCAGAAATATAAATGTCGTTCAGCTGCCACTGTAGATTGCCTTTAATTTCTTTAGACATAACATGTTGCTAAATATATACGTAATACAAAATATAGATATATATACGGCTCAAGATGTAACCACTTGTGAATCGCTGGCGAATTTTTTCCTCCGTCTTTCCTATCTCTTGGACTTTCTTCTGTTTCTGAAGAAGAGCTTTGCTCGAAACGTAAAGGGACCCTT
>NC_068988.1:40043197-40045226 GCF_001194135.2 Octopus bimaculoides | reverse complement strand
TTTATATACATACAGATAGATAGACAGATAGATAGATAGATAGATAGATAGATAGATAGATAGATAGATAGATAGATAGATAGATAGATAGATAGATACTGCCATCTTACGTCTTCTGAAGACACGAGTAAGTATTCTTTGAATGCGTGTGAAAGTATATTAACTGGATTCCATTGTCTCGACGGGAGGCAGAGTCCACACTATATTTGAGGAAAATAATGTTTCGGTATCTCACACTCATTTTGTTACGTCGTTTGTGTTGAACAGTCTCTAATAATTGCTTCCGTTATACAAGGTTCATAGTTTTACCTTTTCTATGTTGAATCCCATAGGCTAGACCTTCAATTTTCATTTTTGTCTGTTCGTTTATTATATCTAGTTTCTCTACCTGATGTCTTTCACTTTCGTCAAATGTTTGCATATGTTACCTTTGATTTTTATAAGTTTTCTCTTGTTTATTCTCATTAGCTAATTAATCGGTTCTTTTGTCCTTGTTGGTCATTTTGCTATTGCATTCAATTTTACTGTTTACATTAAATGCGAGTGGCCGAACATATTGATTCTGTATGAGTCTATATAGGTGTTTTATTCCCATTTCTGCAAATTGTATTGTTCTTCTATCATTTTATTATCCAATATCGGTAGGAGGTATCTGTCTGGTTTTCTGTATGACTGAAATTAGTGAAATTGTTGGGTACATCGATTTTTGTTGTCCGTTTCACTATTTGCAGAGAGTTTGCCATCCCTCTACACCAATGTCCTATACTATTAGATCAATTCCTATTCAACTTGCACGTAATTCATGCCAGTGAAAAATGCATTTATTACGGTAAATGCAACGTGAAATTACAGTTTCAATTGTGGGATTGATAAACTGTTATGTCGACTTATTCTGTGGTGCAGAGGAAGCATATCTCGGGATCATGTCTATTATATCTTCGATTACATTCATACTTTTGTTCTATAAGTGTTAAATGTTAAATGTAATTTGATAGAATTATTGCTGTCACTAGGTGATTGGTGCATGTACTATGTGTGCATTGCTCTGAACTTTTAATTTCTTACTCGATCAATTTTATACTAATGACAGTGTGTATCGAAACAAGTAATAGTGTTATTTTACTTTTAACTGGTGGGAATGATTGCAGTTGTTTTTTTATGTAATTCATGTAATTCCTGATTTTACTGTTAGTTACGTTGCATATATTGGAGTTTATGTATATTATTCAGAAGGAAGTTTCAGAGAGAAAACATTTTATGCTGCATATGTACATAAAGTCTACGAATATAAAACTTATGATGCAGATATATGCAACCTGTGAGTTATATTGCGCACACGCTCGAGTACACATGCACACACACAAATGTATCTTATTTCCATATTAATTAATACCTAGGCAGATTAATGGATAGAAAAAACAAAGAAACATATCTTACGCCCGCATGCCAAAACACACACACATACACACACACATACACACACACACACATACACACACACACTCACCCATTCACACACCATCCAGACTGCTTCAGACTGCCTCTTACTTACTATTGACCCTTGCATCTACGCACACTTGCATACGCATACACACACACACACACACACATGCATATAGATATATACATAGGCGCTAGGATGGTTGTGTGGTAAGAAGCTTACTCACCAATCACATGGTTCATGGTTCGGTCCCAATGCGTGGAACCTTGGGCAACTTTCTTTCTACTATATCCTCCGGTCGAACAAAGCCTCGTGGGTGAATTTGATAGACGGAAACTGAAAGAAGCCCGATATATATATATATATATATATATATATATATAGCTCGTCGAAACGCCGGTGTTAAAACGTGGGTGGCTGATGAAGGAGATGTTCTCTATGTGGCTCGTGTGTTCTCGTCTACGTTTGTTTGCAATGTCCTGTACCCAGATATGCACCTATACATATAGGTGGATGTCGGTATGCACATACCTGTACGTATATATGCATATACTCATTTACTATTTGTTTTTATATATATATATATAT
>NC_068988.1:40039490-40042877 GCF_001194135.2 Octopus bimaculoides | reverse complement strand
TATATATATATATATATATATATATATACGATTTTATACGATTGTGTGATGCCTTTAGCCACACGTGTGTGTTTGTGTGCGTTTATTTACGTGTGAATTTATTTACATATTTTGTCTGTGCGTGCGGTTTTTGTATGTGCGCGTTTATTTGCGAGGACGAGTGGATGTGTATGTGTTTTGTGATCTAGGCAGGCAGGCCGGTTGTACTGATACCATGTATTCCTGCAGAGCGCACACCACTTCTTTAATCTTATTAATTCGAATGACTGGATTCGAATAACTAGATAAAATGTATGACCATAAATTTTCCCCTTAATTATAACAATTATTTTCTCTTCCCTTTTATCTTCTTCTTTATTCCCCTCCTCTCTTTTTTAATTCATACTCCTCAAATCTAAACCATTCCCACTGTTGTATATTTTGATCCCATCCTTCCCGTTGACACACTTCTTGACTTTAAATCTTTTAATAATTTTCTCTCACTGTTTTCTCCATTCAGTTCAACGCACCAGTGCAGTGGAACTGACTTGGCAATTGCAAGTCACAATGTAACTTTCATTTCATTAAGGTAATTGCAGTCTGATGATTTGCTACGTTGAACATTGCAAGCTGCATAACTACTACGTTATAATCTTCAGCTAGCTAAAAAACAAATTTTGCGTGCATTTTATCCGTCCCGCTCCCTCAATTTGGAATTTTTATTCGCACTTGTAGCAGCTCCAGCTGCTAACTGTGAACTATATAGAAATTATCAGTTTATTGAATTTCGTCGGAACTTCGAGATGGGGAAAATTTTGTAACTCACGATGCCAATAAATTGCTATTGTTTCTTATTTTATACTGTCCACTTCGTGTTCTCTCCACCTGTTAAACAGTGTTTGAAGCTTACAAATTTCCTAAACTCGGATCCTTGGATCGTCTATATAATGTATGGAGAGATTAAAGATATAGATAAACTGAGAGAGAGAGAGAGAGAGAAAAGTCAAAGCGACAAATACAGAGTGTGGCAGACCGAGAGGAGAGAGAGTGTGTATATGATTGATAGATATTAAGATTTTTCATTACTTTTATGATTGAGCACACACATTCAAAAGAAAGGAAACATACAAAAATGCTCAAAGGATAAAACAAAAATGACTAAAATAGACACATTGATGTATTTTTCATTCCTGTTCCTTCATTTTATATCATATCATTGACTTCCAAACAATGATACGAAACTTTTTTGTTTGAATTTTTATTTGCTTAAATTTTAGAGTCATTGAAATTGTTTAAAACATAATACTAATTCTAATAATAATAATAATAATAATAATAATAATAATAGCAACAACTAATAGCAATAAACACGAAAGACAATACCACCAACAACGACAACAAAAACAAGAATTTCTTGGTTTTTCTCTCAATGTTGCGACTGTTATTTGTATTTTTTTTGTATCTTTTTCCTACAGAATACAGTCTCATAGGAAATGGAATTAGAAAAGTCAAATACATTAGATTTGAAAGAGTAAAAGAACTTCTGCTTATGTATATATTTGTGTTTTCTGCAGCTATTTTAATATTTATGAATTTCTATGTAGTATTTTAAACATTTTCTAGCGTACATCAAACTTTGTTTTGCTTTTGGGGATTTACATCACACAATCCAGTTTCTTAATTTTGTTCTTAGACGACTCGGAGAATATCATTACTCCGTTCTTATGAGTAGATTATTATTATTATAGTCCATGTTGTTTGACTGTGGAGCCAACTTTAATTTTGTGAATGTTTGATGAACGATTATTCCTCCATGAAATATTCTTACTTTCAGAATATATCTTGAACTATTGTACACAAATGGGCTCTGTCTTTTACCAAAGAAATAATGATTGTCTATCATTTCGAATAAGATAAGTGAAAATTAATAGTCCATTTCACTAGGTTGAAATAGAGTTGTGTGTAAATGAGACTGTTGAGTATAAACGAAACTAATTTTTGTTTCCATACAAAACGCAAGTTTTTGACTAAATACTAAATGGCAATTAATTTTCAACAGAATGTAGTCTCGATGTGAAGCATTTTTAAAGATTATAATATTCGTATCTATGCTGGAAGTATAGATATAGTTAGGTTGCACCTACTTTATCTAAATGTAATAAAAATTTAAGAAAATCATATCGAATTAGCATTTACTTCTTTAACTATACATATATACACAGAGTGAGAGAGAAAGAGAGAGAATGAGCAGAGTTGAAATTGCTTTTGGTTTTGGAGTAGCCATTATTTATAACAAAATATTTCTTCAGAGTAAAAATAAGCGGAGAGAAATAAAAAGAAAGGAGCAGAGTTTCACATCCCTCTTCTTTGAGGAACACCCTTTACTTTAGGACACTAAATTTGTTATCCTAATCCCTCATTTTTTTTTCGATTCCGCCGATATTGCTAGTCCCGATGCGAAAGAATACGACAATTCTTGCTGAATTGTGGACACCTTCAGTCTGTTGTGAACCCCTATCTCCTTTTTACGTACACTTACAGAACATATTCCACCCTTCCTCAACTTCAAGTTTCCCTGAACCCATTAACACATGCTGTCATCTGCACCTTCCAAATCCTACTTACTAACTAAAAGAAAAAAAACAGTTCTTATCATTCCCGCAATACATTTCCCAGCCTCGGCAACGGCCTAAACAAAATCTGAGTAGCGAAAAGTTACATTAAAATATGCACTTTCAATGCTCCCACTGAAATACCACGCCTGTGAATTCATTAACACTAGTACAATCATCAGCGAGATCAGAGTAACGTAGTGCCCAAAACTTCTACTGCACATCTTCGAGCATCGTTTAGTGTGTTACCTAAAATCTTTGCGACACATTTAACTATGGGGAAACTGGCTGTTGCCTTACTGATCACATTCAGGAGGACATTCGATGTGCATTACTACGTATACTAAGGCAACTTTTCACCATCCTCTTCAACACATTACACATCGGTTCTCACTTAACCTCACTCTCGATCGAGTAACATCTTCATTTCACATCTAATTCATTTTCCTTCTCTCATGCAGTAAGTCACTCCAGATGATTTCTCTGTACGTAATACTAGAATGTATGTTGAATAATGTTCTTTACCCGTTTGCACTCTGACAGTTGATTTCTGTAGTTATCAGCAGCGTTTTTTTTTTGTTTTTTTTTTTTCAGCGATTTAAATAAGAGTTTTGTCTGTCATTTCCAGCAGGTAGACATACTGAATATGTCCTTTGATTAATATAAATCTTAATCCTTCAGCTATTTAACGCTTTTGGGGGACCTGCAATCGCCTATATTCTTGATTCTATTATCATGACTTTAACTGCTACCCTGGATAATAATAGAGTTAATATCTTCGCAAATATTTTTCTCC
>NC_068988.1:40036771-40039156 GCF_001194135.2 Octopus bimaculoides | reverse complement strand
TGTGTGTGTGTGTGTGTGTGTGTGTGTGTGTGTGTGTGTGTGTGTGTGTGTGTGTGTGTGTGTGTGTGTGTGTTTGTGTGCGTGTGTGGCGTATTTATTTAGTCTCTACTATTAAATTACGCATTTGCATTCGCAACATTAGCTCATTTGAGTTATTTCACATAGCTACGTCATGCACTTCTATCTACTCTTCGATTAATTTTGAGTCACTGGAATTGATTTTCTGTTACATAATCTTCGATATTGTACAAACTACTTTTTTTTTATATAATGTATAGAAAATGTATCATTAACGTTCACTTCATGTGACCAAAGTTCAACATCAATAGTACTTATCTATCTATATTTCGTTCTACTGATCTAATTATGTATCTGATTTATAGATAATCCAGCGCATGTAATATAATTCAGCATGTGTGCATATATTGACTGTTTTTGTGTACGTGTGAGAAAGTGTTCTGTCTTTTATATGTGTATGCGTTTGTTATGTTGCTTTTATTGTGGCTTTTGGTAACACCTATCTATTTTCTTTATTCATTCCTACAGAAACATAAATATTTATGTACAGATATCGATCGTTACAAAACCGGTAAAATATCAGGGCACTTACATAGATTTCATAACGTTACCTCTCTCGTTTGCTCTTGCACCATGTCTCTCTTTCTTTCCCTCTCTTTCTCTCTCTCTCTCTCATTCTCTCTTTTAATGTGCATGTGTGTGCACGTATGTGTGGGTGGGTGTGCGCATGTGAGTGTATGTGTGTGTCTGTGTGTGTGTGTGCATACGTGTGCGCCTTTGTAAACGTGCGTTTCAATTTCTCCAATTTCTTCTCTATTGTATTCATCCGATATGTACTTTCTGAAGAAGGGTGTGTACGTGAAACGTTTAACATACTTCTTCTATATCCCAGCTTCCACTGAGTCAAACTAATTCCAACTATGTATTTATTTTTCTTTACCTTGTCTCTGTACTGATTTTTCGTATATACAATTTTAAAAATAAGGATTGCTACGAAATAGCAATTTTACTTTTAATTCTATATGTATGTTTTGGAGACATGCTTAATTCTTCTCCAACTATCCAGGTTATACAACAAGTGGGTTTTCGTAACCGTTAGCTTAAATTTAAAACATATATAAACACATAAATTTATTTTAATGATAATTTTAATTTTTCTCTATGTTAGTATTGAATATTTCTTAAGTTAATTTTATGGTGCTTAAAATAACCCTTCTTTCCTAGATAAATTAAGATTGCGTAATTCCTAGTATAATGAACGTCTGATTTCTACGAGCTCAAATTTTTCAGGAATATTTTCATAGAAGTAAACTATGGTGATCGGATGTCCTGGTAACAATGATATTATTATTTTCTTTGCGAAAGAGCTCTTAAGTTTATGCTTGAGCTTCTGATAAAAAAATAATAAAAAAACAGAGCATTGATTACTAATCTTTTGCTTTTATTGAAGTCACTCAAACACGAACATGATTGCTACTTTCACAGTAACCTGACATTAAATTCGCCGGATAGTATTATTTTGTCATCATTTGATACGGAAAATATGTCATTTCTAAGAATGTTTTAGAAAGAGATGTTTTTTCTAGTTGAGCGAAAGTCACTTGGCGCTAAAAAGTCAACAAAATCAGCTTTTAAAAAATTTCCACTTCATACATATATACGTTTCCGCGTGTTTATGCGTGCATATTCAAATATATGCGAGTGTGGATGTAGATGTGTTTAACTATATACATGTGTGTACATGAAAAAACAAACTGCTACTTTGTAAACTGTTTATATTAATGGGACAGGGTCTTCATCGATGCTATCACTACGCTTCGGCCGTTGTAGGCTCCTGTCTTCTCCAGGTGTCTTCTGATGTACTAAGTTGTTCTATCGGAATTTCGAACTTAAAGCTTTATTCGGGGTCAATAAATTAAGTACCATTTGCGTACTTGGGTCGATCTAATCAAATGTCCCCGTCATCCCAAATTTCGGCCGTGTGCCTAGAGTAGAAAAGAATATATATATGGCTTAACTAACATCTCTATCTACTACGCTGGTCAGTCTCCATGGAATGGTAAGTTCAATCGCAGGCAAGGTATTAAGGTAATTCTTCAAAAGCAACTGAAGCCAAAAGAAAAGCTTTTAAATGTCAGCGAACACAGAGAGTATAATGCACGTAATATAAATTCATCATCTCCAAAACATACAATTATTTTATAAAATATTTATGTTCCTGTGAACATATACAATAATTTTATTCCAGCTAGTATATACTCCAGTCCGTTTTCTGTACCAGTGGTTCCCAACCCTTTCATTTAAATGAGTTTCTCACGGGCCCCTTTTAATATGCTTATCCTTATGTGTGTGTATATATATATATAT
>NC_068988.1:40033179-40033896 GCF_001194135.2 Octopus bimaculoides | reverse complement strand
TATTGCATATGACTATATTATGTTGTCTTATGTATACAACTAGGGTGTCGCATACCGAATTTGAGTATGACAGTAAGACCTGGGGTGTGAGGTCGTCACGGATGTATACAGCAACTTCACCATGGCTCCTTTCCCTTCTGTCTGTTCGCAGTATGACATATTTTGGTACGTGTACTTCTGCATCCTCTATATCAGGGCTGAGGTGAGTTTCCACGAGTGCTATGCATAGGGCTTTATTGCATGCAGCAAGGTCTCTCAGGAAAGAAATTTTGCTTTTATTATTATAATGCAACAGGCCCCCGATATTTAGTAAAAATATTGGCATGATGCCTTTGCAGGTGTTAGGGGAGGCCATACCATGTCTGTTGGCTGTGGTGATCTTGCGCAGTGAGGGGCAAGGTTCCTTGTCTGTGCTTGGCGTAGCCACGTCAGCTTCTGCATAATCTTTTGCGCCATGCACAAAAAAGACTCTTGCTCAGCTGCTGCGTTGCGTATGATTTCTGAAGAGCGCACGTCCTTGAATTTTCTCCTTGGGGACATCTGTCGTCTTTCCTCAGGGAAGTTTTTATTCTTTAAACCTTTGTAGTTTTGGCGGGGTGTCGGGTGGGCAAACCGGCAGTTTTTGCCGTCTTCGCATGCCAACATTTGCCTTGCAGGTAAAATTTGCAAGTTTTTGGGTGCCTTCCAAGTGTCTTCTTTCCTTTGGTGTCTTGGACG
>NC_068988.1:40031263-40031928 GCF_001194135.2 Octopus bimaculoides | reverse complement strand
TATATATATATATATATATATGAATGATAGAAAACAACAAAATAAAATCAGTAAATTTAAAGTAGTTGCTTAAACAAATAATCGTTAATATTGGAAAGTGACTGATATAAGAGAAGATAAAAACAAACTATTATAAATACCACTTTCTATTGAGAAGAGGGCGTGCTTCTATTTAGAAATATAATGAAAGAGAAAAAGGAGGGAAAGATTTAACACATGAACGTAAAGAGTACAACTAATTGATGCTGAGAAGATCGACATGTAAGTTTGCCTAATCATAGGAAATTAGGCAACCATTGTTGTGAAATATTGATTATAGGAATGTAAAGTGTTTGATAACATACATACAAGATAAAAATGTTTATTTAAATGTTTGGTTTAGTCAGTTAGGATGCATTGGAAAAAGTTTGCACGTAAATCAGCGGCAGAGAAAATCAGAATTGTACAAACGCAACCACACAAGCATAACAAACACACACTCATAATAAATATATATTATCGACATGTGTATTAGAGAGAGACAGAGTGGAAAGGAGAGTGCGTGTTTGTGTGTGTGTGAGTGTGCGTGTGTGTGTGTTTGTGTGTGTGCGTGTGTGTGTAACTTGAACAATGTTCAACACTACATTGGTTAAACAAATATATATATATATATATATATATATATA
>NC_068988.1:40029189-40031151 GCF_001194135.2 Octopus bimaculoides | reverse complement strand
ATATATATGACTTGCTATTATCATGAGTCTCAACTACGGAACGATATTTTTAAATGCTCTGTCCGACTAGTGGAGTATTCAGCACGGGAACTGTTGTTGCAACTCAGATATACGTAACTGCAGCCTAATGGCCCAGCAGTATCCCGTTCATAGTTAAGTGGGTGGAGAAATCGGTTGTTTAAAACAACCTTGAGTACCAATACAGCTCCTTGAAAGTCTTGGATTTTTCGTTTACAGTCATTCTTGCGGCTCTTCCCGACACCGTGGGTTTTCATTGAGCGGGTTCCTCAAAGTTGATTGCGGATGATATGCCACTAGATCCGTCCACTCCGCCCATCAGCGATCTCAGTATTGTATCACACAAGCTTGTTACTATCAAAAATCCTCTAAAATGCTGGTCACCCTATGCGTGTTCAAAATTTTATATCTATGTAGTTGTCAAAAGCCGACTGAAAGCTTTAAAAATATATTGAGGTTATTAGTCTCAAAGTTACACGTGAAAAATGGTACAAAATATATGAAACCTATTCTCTCGTTGGGAAGTCTCTCCCTTTCAGAATACGTAGAGCCGAATTATAATACTATGTATTGTTATAAAATAATCATTTGTAGAAAGATTAGTCATCCTAGTTGATACAATCCTAGTTAAGTCTTCGGTGATAGGTTTTAGCGGAATACATAGGCCATGGATGTAATGGATGTTTCCATTGAATGTATGATAGTGAAAGTATAGCTTAGAATCCGACTCTTGGCCCTCATTTTGCATAGCGCAAATCAAACAGAGAGGTTAAAATTCTGAAGAAAACAGAAATCGTTCTTTTTATTTTTTGTTTTTGTTCAGTCTCCCGATCGAACGATTATCATCGGGGAACTATAAAGAGAGCATCGTCCCTGTACAGTCCAACCCCAATTCACCATGTGCGGAAAGGTCCCCTTCTATTTATAAGGTAAATATAGACCAACCATGTCTATGACCTGGGCGTAGCCTGAAGATACCATAACTACATTAAGCTGGTCCAACCTGGATCACCTAGATCTCTAATATTTCCACTGCAAATAATAGCCTGGTTGAGCAAAATAAGATCGATCTACAATTAGAAGTGATCCGTATCGAACTGTACAACACATGTGTTATTCTCTGAGAGGTACTCAGATCGAAATATTATCATCCTGGTAGACCCACAAACGTCCAGGCCAACATGTAACATGAATTCTAGAATATCTATTTAAAATATTCTTGCTAATATGTCCAATATCAAATTTAGAGAAGTTACTCAATCCAATGGTAAATCTCGCTAAGAAATCAGGTTTATGTTCCTTAAGAAGGAAATCGGGCTCTTGGGACCCTACACCTCAATTCTCTGATGTCCTTTGAACATATTTATTGTAGTAAACGCAAGATCATTAATGGAAATAAGTGTATTGGATTTGGCCTTTCCACAGATTTTATCTAATTCCTTGGAAGTAACATCGATGTAAGTGTGGGGAATATAGTCTGGAAGTATGGGTGTTTCGATCAACATCCTTAAACAGCCCCTATTCCAGGAGCATTTGAGCGGGATGAGCTACTCGATATGCAGAGAATTCTGGTTGAGCCCCATCTGCAAGGTCATGCGCTGTTTATCTTGATACAAGATCACCATGTCGCGAACATCTGGTTGTGATGTATGTGCCAGGCGTAGTTTTATCAGACGGGCAGTCATGATGGGTATACTAGGCTTCCTATATTTGTAACCCCAGTGTCACTTTGATGTCATGCACTGCTCTCTCGCGCAATAATAATAATAATAATAATAATAATAATAATAATAATAATAATAATAATAATAATAATAATAATAATAATAATAATAATAGTAATAATAATAGTGTAAAAGTTTAAAGAAGTGTGACGTTGTCATCTAGTGAACGATATTTCGACATCTTGTGTCTTCAACAGGTTCAAAAAATGATTTTGTCAAT
>NC_068988.1:40026355-40027414 GCF_001194135.2 Octopus bimaculoides | reverse complement strand
TAATAATAGGAAAGGAGCTCCGCGCTAAGTAACCGCATGGATGTGCTACAGCGGGCTCTCCATTCAAAAGCAAATCTAATCTAATATCATCGGTTCAATGGGATAAAGGAACCTGTGGAAGATTTGACTGAAGCGGCCTTTTTACGAATATAATCACAAAAAAGAAATTTTACTGACATTCAAAGCACAGTGTCTCCTATGCACGATGTCTCAGTGAAACATGTGCAAAAGATACACGCGAAATCAACATGGGAATGATTACAAATTATAACATTGATTTATTACGTATGCACTCGAATGTCTATAACATCATATATACATTTTAATGTCCATAGGTGAAATTTACAGGACACATAAACGCATATGCCTGGAGATAAATCTATCAACAAAATGACAAAATACAGACGAATACAGATCTGTTAGCCTTAAGAAGCTACGTTACGAGCAATGGTTCCATTCAGAGGACACGGAGGCGGTGTTGTCTCAAAAAATTAACCCTAAACAAACGGATCCTTCCCCTAATGACAACGTCCAAGCTCGTCATGCCTCAATGATTACAAAGCAAAATACAAACTCGATATACCAAATCTAAGTAAGTATAAATGTCTTGAAATAGAAATTGTCAAAATGTGGAACCTCAAAACTAAAACAATACCTGCTGTCAAAGGTGCACTAGGAATAATAGCAAAAGAGGTTGATTACTACCTAGCTCAGATACCAGGAAACACCAAATGGCAGAAATTCAAGAGATAGTGCTCATGGGAACTGCCTATATCCTACGTAAATTACTGTCTCTGTGATCTCAAATTTTAAAACAAGCATATTACTTTCTTATGTTTACTTAAACATTCTCTAGAACAATACTATGTGCAAAAACAAATATATAACACCCTACTCATAGCACCAACATGAACTTGTCTCTTTAGATCACCTTGTGAGACTTGGAGTCAAATTGTACAAATACAAAGCAAAAATCAAAAGGATAATAAAAACAACAATAACAACAACAAAACAATAATGATAATAATGATGATGATGATAATAATAATAATAATAATA
>NC_068988.1:40014451-40022527 GCF_001194135.2 Octopus bimaculoides | reverse complement strand
GATAGTGCTCATGGGAACTGCCCATATCCTACGTAAAATACTGTCTATGTGATCTCAAATTTTAAAGCAAACACATAATTTTCTTATGGTTTCTTAAACATTCACTTGAACAAAACTGTACAAATCCAAATATATGGTACTCTAGGCATAACACCTACATGAACTTCTAACTTGTTGTCTCTTGAGGTCTCTTGGTGAGACTTGGATCCAACTTGTACAAATGCAAAACAAAAGTCAAACATAAAATAATAATAATAATAATAATAATAATAATGGTAATAATAATAATAGTAAGTTCTCCAATTTGATTATGCATGTTTCCAGGGCGTGGGGAGAGATCAAATACATTTCATTTCTTGTAATGTGTTGCATGTAAAGTGTAAGCGAGTAGTCCAAGTATATGAAGGAGGGTCTTGCAAATGAAGAACACAGTTTAAACCAGGTGGTGAGTTAGAGGAGATCCATATTGTTTTTAACATTTAATGTCTGTAGGATGCATTCCGATATTCGAACTATTAAACCTTTATGAAATATGAAGATTAGCATGAATTTATGATGAGAGGCTGGATATAGATACATAATTTATGATTTAGTAATACATTTATTAATACCGTGCACTACAACATGATATCGTTGCTAAAACAATATGCAACGCCACCAGCAGAAAATAATCAAACTGCCTGGGATACATATACATCCCCCTTGCTATGCAATGCATGCATACGTACAAGCACAAAGAATACTGATGGAACAATGCTTTCAAATATTGTAACAGGTGCAAACATAACATATCTGACACTTTTAGGGGTTGAAAAAGAACCTAAATGTCATATACAGTCGAAATTTACAGCGTGTATTTTGTAACGGGTGCTGGTATTGCTTTGCGAAAATGTATGTTTCGGTTGCTAAGTCATAACTCTTTCTTCACAATCGAACATTTAGTGTATAATCAAGTGTTTGTTTTGACAGAAATAAATGACAGTTTTCATGTAATATACATTCTGCAGATATGCGGCTAAGTTTCACATAACGGGTAAGTTAAGTAAGTTGATACTGTTTGCGCTGAATGTGAAAGAAATATTACGATAATAATTTTCATTTTCACTTTGTATATTTCAGTTTCTATGCACATTTTTAGATAGCTATGCATTGCTTTCGCATTTTTGTTCGTATTTAGAGACCTCGTATTTAATTTAATGTTCAGAATACATAACATATGACGTCTATGTACTCTTTGGAATCCACATCTTTACTTTGATGTTTCTTCTTGGCATCTTCTAAACATTTCACTTTCCGTAAGCAATGAATTAACTTATTAATTGCAATTTTGTACAATTTCGTGTTCTACTTAATATCGTGTTAGTGTTTTCGTTTTTAATGAGCCCATGCATCTGTGAGGATATAACATCTGATAGTCAGGGACCTACAATCCGTTACAAATGGGCTCAGTACCTCCCAATGTATGCTATGTTGTTTTAGAGACCAATACAACACTCTTCGGAGACATTTTAAAATTGTTGACGCTTTTTTTTCTTTTTCCTCTGTGTCGTCACTTCTTAATCATTGCTAGACTAATGATTCATGGTATTCAGTAAAAACAAAGTCGATTTCAGTTTCAATACAACGCCAACTGCGTTATATGATATATTTTTTTCTTAAAGAAGGCTTGATTCAGTCTCCGTTTCTTGCATATTAAATGAGAGTATATAGATTCATTTAAGTCGCATTATAGTTTCAAAACATTCATTTCCTAAGTTAGCCTTACATAAATTCGGCTCTAATTTAGCAGATCTATAATCAAATGAGTTTCAGATATGATCGATTTGTTATTTCTTTAGATACAGAATATCTAAAAATTCATTTGCTAATTACGTTGCTTTCAAATTTTTAAGACGATTGCGTAAGAAATAGTTTGTATGCTATTAGTCTGCTAATAGTTGGAGCAGACACATTTTCGTTGAAGTATGTGCAGACAAATATATAGAAATAATTAGATTTACGTTGGTGTTAGATTAGAGTGGATAGTGCAAACGTTCATGGAAATCGGATTTAAAGCAAGATGCATTTATACATGTGACCTTGTATGCATTTGTATTAAAGGGGCATTTAATTTGCGATTTTGTCATCCGACTGAAAATTAAAATCGATTATGAAATATGTCTTAATGCATTGTTACTTTATAAATATGAAGGAAACTACACTCATGCACACATACAAACTCTCCCTACCCCTCTTTTCTCTCACATACCAATACCTACACACTAATATATATATATATATATATATATATACATACATAAAACAAAGTACAAGCACAAACAAGTAACAACAACATCAGGACGTGGCACATGTAATGTATTAACAGACGCTCAGGGAAGGAAATAAAGATCTTTTAACGTTTCCAGCAAAGCACTTCTTCAGAAACAGAAGAAAGTCCAATAGAAAAGGAAAAAGAAGGGTAAGAATCGTCAACAATTCGCATGTGGTTATGTATATATATATATATATATTTATATGTATATATATATATAAATATACATACACACACACACACACACGCACACACACACACACACACACATATATATATATATATATATATGTGTGTGTGTGTGTGTGTGTGTGTGTGTGTGTATATGTGTGTGAAGGCGCATGGCTCAGTGATTAGAACGTCGAGCTTATGATCGTGAGGTTGTGAGTTCGATTCCCGGATTGGTTTACGTATTGCGTTCTTGTGACAAATATTCGGTTGCCATAATAAAACTCTGCATGTTTTGATTGCTGGATAAGCAAAGAGATGCCGGTGCAGATTTCCACCCCGGAAACTCCGAATTTTATTATGGCAACCGAATAATTGCCACATATTATATTACAGATAAATTCCTCTATTTACTTAATATGGAGGTCTCTTTTATTCTTTTGTCGTCTTAACATTACTATATATATATATATATATATATATATATATATACGGTAAAATTAGGGCCAAGTGGTGTAAACCCACTTCGGTCTTGAATGACTATAGGATTGCACCTAGAAAGTTACCCTCCGGCGCACAATTCCGAGTAAGGTTTATTGAAGACCAGCAGTCGCCCATGCATAACAACCTCACCTCTCAACGGCAGCAATGTTATTCAAGGCAAAGGCCGAAACAACTACCCACCGGTGACGTTGCACCTCATTGCTACAACTCGATGAACTGGAGCAACGTGAAATCAAGCGTCTGGCTCAAGACAACGGCACACAGCCCGTGCGGTAATCGAAATCACAACCTCTTGATTGTGAGCCCGACACTCTAACCACTTAGACGTACACCTTCACACAAACATATATATGCATGTATGTGCATAGAGACATTGCACACATACATACATATTCTAACATTAGCAGATAAACAACCCCAAAATAATCAATAGCAGTAAACGCTGCGAAATCAATCGAATACAGATGGTAAAGTATGAAACAGGTGCTGTTATATAAGCTGGTTTGTGTTGGCATGATAAATTAACTGAAGGTGGGAGGAGCTTTTGAATTTCGATATAGATTATAGTTATCAGCATTAGCCAATTAATAATTGTTAAATTTAAATTTGAATCAATGTCAGTGGAGGAAGATGAATGATTAAAGCAAGTGTTACCTAAGAGTTAAGGAAAAAGATAATATGTACAGAGGTGAGTGCTAGTACATGTTACATCGTAAATAATCTTCGAAATATCTCTTTTAGATCAGATATGCTGGACTCAGGAAAAACTACAGAAAGACAAATCTAGCTATCCCTCAAAACTATAGCCATATACTCAAGTACATCTTACTATATTCTGTTCTTTTTTAGCCTTTCTTACGACTCGTATGAAAGTTTTTATGAAACCGACCAGGTTACAGCATATATGCCGATATTTAGCTTCAGGGTAATTAAAAACTGACATTTCAACAATGTTGTTGCAAACTTCAAACCAGATCTAATCCACTTAATAAAGAACATAACTTACACCAACCATATGAACAGAATCTAGAAAAACCTATCATGTAGAAAATAATGTTATTCTCAAAGATCAGCTATGTTCATATGCATTTCGGCAGAACTAGTGCAAAACTAACAGATAAATATGCAATATTGAAACATATGTATACATATACACAGATATACACATGCATAAATACATACGTATATACATACAAATATAATATATGTATATATGTATATATGTATGTATGAATGTATGTATGGAGGCATGTATGCGTGCAAATATATACGTGCGCATATATTTGCATGTGTATGCATATATGAACACGTATGTTTTCCGTACTGGTGACAAAATTGCGATTCATCTTAAGATAAAGCAACATATGTATTCTAACAACAAAGTGGTTTCTCTATGGATTAATTGTAATATCCACTATGTAATTAATAAATATTAGTTCATATATTAATAATTTTTAAAAGTAAGTAACCATGGTAATGATTAATATTAAATTATACATAAAATTACATTTTTCTTGTAATAATATCAATTTAGATCATAGTGATATCAATTTAGTAATATCAATTTAGATCAAAGCACAGTCTGATACAATGAGGTTAAATAAAAATGTGAAACAAAATGTAGTGTATCGTTGGAATTTTTATTATAAAGCAATAATAGGTTCGATCAAATAACTATCTTAACATTTTCTATTAAGAATTAATACCTAACTTCCGAAATAATACAAAAATAATTATAACATTAAACTTCGTTATATTAGACAGTTAAATAATACATTTGTCTCAGATCTAATTTGCATTAACCTTTCTTATATCAAATGTCACCATTATCACCTTCAATAATAAGTTAGTATTTCATTAAAAAAATCAGTATAGCATTCTAGAAAATAGAAATTATCCTCATTACACAAATCAGTGTCTTCGTTATAAATTTAAAAATTAATAGATTTTGAGATTTTAAAATTATAAAAATTACGGAAATGCAGTGTTTCTATTTAACAAACAAAACGTAATTCATTTTGTAAATTCTTTTTAATTTCTGTTGCTTTGTGGTTTAAATGATATTTTATAGCCACTTCACTAAACACTATCATCCTAGTAAGAGAACCGGGGAAATCTGCAACCAAATTGTGATAGAAAATAAAAAAAGGAATATGCCCTCATTTCGAAAGTAGAGACTTGTTCTTATTCAAAAAGCAGTTTGATTTTCATTCAGCCTCAATGTTAAATTCATAAAAGTGGTAAAATGCTAAATTAAAATATATTTTTCGATTTCTAGTCATTCTTAAACTCAAGTATAATTCGGTGCAACGCTTTTGCTAGCACCAAACCAATTTGACAACCTTTCTTATTCTCCTACTGATATTAATATTGCTCAAGTCGTCGAGCTGGTAGAACCGTTAGCACGCAGGGTAAATATTTAGCGGTATTTCATCCGCCTAATACGTTTTGGGTTCAAATTCCCCCGATGTCTATTGCGTCTTTCATCGTTTCGAGATCGATAAAATAAGTACCAGTAACTTGCTGCTCTTGTGCCAAAATTTGAAACCAATATTAGTGTTAGTTTCTGTTTAATATCTTAATTCATTTGGTGTTCAGTTATTAAGCTTTTTATTTCTGCTGGCTGGGTACTTTGAAAATATATTACTCTGAGTGTTTCAGGTTGTTTTCATCGTGTCTTTCTATTCAAGGCCAGTACGTTCATTTTGCGTCAAACCGAATTGTTTCATTCTTATCTACACGTTCCTAGACGTAGGATAATATTTCATTATTCACTAACATAGAACGAAAAGCGGAAGCTTTTCAATTAGTTGTGATTGTTATAGATATTTTGTCCCCAGGCATCACAGGCACGTCGACATTTTTAGTTTCAAATTACCCTTCATCTAATAAAGCATGTTCGGTTTACACTGTGCTAGCTGCTTCGATTGTCGGAGCTGTTTTTATTAGTGAAGGAGGCCATGCCATTTTCATAGAACAGACATGACATCCATCATATCTGTAATAAAAATCATATCGTCCACATATATCGGCTAAATCTATTATTTTTATAACACTACTGTATCACATAATAGTATTTGTTTGTATTCTCATGTGTCGGAAAATCCAAACCGGGCAATGAATCTAACGATTCTTTGCCAAGGAATATTCAGTTGTATAGAAAGCCTCATGAAGTAAAAAGAAAAAATCTTTTTCTTCGTTCTTTTGTTTTCTTGCCCCACCTCCTACAGGAAATGAATAAAACATCAAAATTGAAAAGTGATAAGAGCTACAACAGATATATGGCTAATTATGCTGGTCCCGTGAGTGAGAAAATGACTTAAGGTCGTCGTTCCTTATGTTCAAAGGAAACCTGCCGAGGACGATTTTGGCATTTATACTTGTAAGGTTAATAAAAAACAGGTCCTCGTTAAAATCAAATGATTCCTTGTTAAGGCCAAGCAATTGCCTCACACTCTTTTTAAAATGTGAAGCTTCATAACGAGTGACTTCCTTCGAGGTCGTTAAATTTCGTAGAAATAGCAACCAAATTTCTTCAAATCACACATGACCGTCTTAAAAATAAATGAACACATTAGAAAATGCAGAGCGTGATCACAACTGAAACATAAAGCTAAACAATAACAGTGATAAAAGTAAGAAATAAATGTAAAGTTATAATACGTAATATGCTTTATTTGGATTTGAAAGTTATTCCATCTCTTATTCTAAAAAAAAACAGCAATTAGTAAAGATTCTATAATATAGTACAATGAGATCAAATCGATTATCCGCTTCGCTTGAGATATGCAATTCTATATTTCGAAGCGAAAGATATCATCATATACTCATTTGTAATTCCCCAATGAAATGCGTAATATGTCTGGAGACACAGCATATAGTCGTTTGAAATAAAACGTCATTGAGAAATGTATTAAATATATCAACACACCATTTCCTCTTTAAATCTCTACAAGCTTTATCTCCTCACGACGTGCATGTTTATATTTCATTCCGCAATACATTTTAATCATTTTCTTTTTCTTTTAACACACACTCGCCCTCACAACAGTAATAGATAGAGACAACATAGATATAGATATCAGCGTATGATTTCAAGAGAAATCTTATAAACTGACAAAGAGAGCTGAGTTTAACCCTTGGTGCGACAGCCACCGATGAACATTTAGATGCGTAAGCATTAAAATGCGAAATCATCGATGATCTGACCATATCGGCTTCCGTAAGGAGCTTGCCTCCCTTGTCAGTCATTAAGATAGTACTTCTGGTGGCTATTGAGTAGTTTTGACTCTTATTTCTAGCAATACCTGGGCAGATTATTGCCGTTTGTTACTTTAGCGACGTATATATTTTTGTGGAGGCGCAATGGCCCAGTTTTTTGGGTAGCGGACTCGCGGTCATAGGATCGTGGTTTCGATTCCCAGACCGGGCGTTGTGAGTGTTTATTGAGCGAAAACACCTAAAGATCCACGAGGCTCCGGCAGGGATGGTGGCGAACCCTGCTGTATTCTTCCACCACAACTTTCTCTCACTCTTACTTCCTGTTTCTGTTGTACCTGTAATTCAAAAGGTCAGTCTTGTCACACCGTCACGCTGAATATCCCTGACAACTACGTTAAGGTTACACGTGTCTGTGGAGTGCTCAGCCACTTGCACGTGAATTTCACGAGCAGGCTGTTCCGTTGATCGGATTAACTGGAACCCTCGACGTCGTAAGCGACGGTGTGCCAACAACAACATTTTTGCCTTTAGGTTGTAAAATTGCGAATTAGCCATATTGTTTATGATTTTCACTTTTACCGTTTATGAAATCAGCGTATAGTTTGAACGGAAATCTTATAAACTAACAAGGCGAGCTGACTTTGCGTGGTGAGAACAAGCGGTGAGTATTAAGATGCGTAAGCATCAAATGCGAAATCATCTATGATCTGGCAATATCTGCTGCCGTAGTCGTTTTGACACTTATTTCTAGGAATACTAATGCTGATTGGTGCCTTTTGTCACTTTAATAACGTATTTATTTCTGCCGCGTGCGCATGTGTGTTTGTGTGGGTGAATGCGCGCTCGTTGTGTGTGTGTGTGTGTGTGTGTGT
>NC_068988.1:40011852-40014153 GCF_001194135.2 Octopus bimaculoides | reverse complement strand
TATATATATATATATATATATATATATATTTCATTTTTTTAATATTCCCCACCTGTTTTCCTTATCATATATACTTTAAGTTCTCATTCTTTAACTTCTCGCACACATCCCATCCGCACAAGACAATGATTCTACAGGCGCATATCATATACGCGTATGCACGCTAATACGTTTTCACATAATCCCAGAGTTAAGCTACTACGCTCGAACTTCACTCGCCGTCCCTAGATTTTAAAATTGAATTACTACCACCAACTCCACTGGCTAAACTAAGTCTAATATTTTTGAAAGAATATACAGTATCTTCCACCACTCTCTCCTTCACCTCATCTACCCTATCTAATTTATCATACTATATCGTCATCCTTTGACTCTCTTTTAAATGGTTTTATCGAATGCTACAATATGTTTACTTATGTATCCCACAACAGACCCTTCAATAACCGCAGCATGAATTTATAAATGCATCTCTCCAGTCAATTTCAATGACAATCCTTCTCTCCCCACTCGTCTAACTTTAATCATATTCTTCTCTGTAACAAACGTACCTACGCCCATATATATTTTGTCTTTTATTGTTATTTCTTCACACATGCTTTCCACTCAATCTGTATTCTCTACGCAATTTTGATGGAGCCCCCAACGAATTAACACGGGATCTCATAACGACAAAATAAACTTCATATAATCAATGTATCCTTGGCTTGAAGAGCAGCTTGCAGTCTCCCCTCCTTTGGACAATTTACTACGTCCAAGGTTCCACTAGCTATGAAACATATGTAGCCTAGATTTTATATATTCAATTCCCTAATTTTTTAATGTTTATTCGTAAATACAACAACCCTTGTTGCTAACGGTGAATTATAAAATTAACTTTTTTCAACTTATTGTATTTCGATACAAGAAAAATTCACAACCTTCTGCTCCAATAAAACATAATTGTTCCTGAAAATTGTTTATTTATTCATTTATTTATTTATTTTTACATATTCTACGGATTGCTTAAAGCTCACTTCTTACTGCTTGATTCTTGGATCTTTCCTTTATATATATATATATATAGATATGTGTGTCTGTGTGTGTTATCTCTTTACTACCCACAAGGAGCTACACAGAGAGGGTCAAACAAGGAGAGACAAACAGATTAAGTCGATTGTATCGACCCCATTTCGTAACTGGTACTTATTTAATCGACGCCGAAAGGATGAAAGGCAAAGTCGACCTCGGCGGAATTTGAACTGAGAACGTAGCGGCAGTCGAAATACCGCTAAGCATTCCACCCGGCGTGTTAACGTTTCTGCCAGCTCGCCGCCTTAAGATCACCGCGTTTGTGTGTGTAAGTAGGTATGTGCGTTTATTCAAATGTGAAGTAGAAGTAGCGCTGGTGTAATGAACATTGTCAAGGACATATACCTATCGCACAGTACAGGTGTATTTGCAGGTAGAAGGTGAAATGGTGTAGAGCTATATACTATCTCGAAGCAACGAAAGTTCAAACATCTGAAAGTCATGGACGGGAGAGATAACTCACATGTAATCTCCATTTTTGTAGCTTAAGCCACAAAATGTATGCATACATACGTAAGTACATACACACGTAGAAAATAATGAGACAGTAGGTTGGCATATATGTCAATAAGCTTGCAGTATAAAGAAGTATTGAAGCAGTACTTACACTATTATATCACAGTCTATTCTCTGGATTGAATGATTTTGCCTGAAAAATAAAACAATACGTTGCACAGAACAAGCATAAAAAATTCCTCCTCATTAATATATTTTATGTCCATTCAGTCATTTGTTTTACATTTCAGATGGTGTGACTATATACAAAAATATCTATGCTGAACGTTTATAAACTAACCTAATAAATGCAATTTTGTTTTGCTTTACATTGTTATTGACATTGTTATTGTTAGTGTTGCTGTTGTTGCTGCTGCAAATACCGGAGGTTATGAAACATGATATACGTAGCAAATGCCTAGAAAATATGTACGTTGTTAACGTGTGCTGTTGCTTATCTAAACACTCTATTGCTTCCAATTGATTATGTGCTTCAAAGAATACAGTTTAGAACTTGAGCATGATATTAGTGAAAACACGTCTTCAGTATAAACAAATATTAGAAAAGTACAGCAGTGAAAATAAATTGTGTTGTATAACAGAGAGCATATTATATACGATTGCAAACAATTAATACTCTGTAAAGAATGTTGCAAAACGCCCGTAGTCACATATGTACATATACATATATATATACATGTATGTATGTATGTATGTATGTATGTATGTATATATATA
>NC_068988.1:40007573-40011674 GCF_001194135.2 Octopus bimaculoides | reverse complement strand
TATTAAATTTATAATTATATGACCAGAGCATAATATCTTCAGAGGATGATAACACAACATGTAATCGTTATATATATATATATATATATATATATATGTGTGTGTGTGTGTGTGTGTGTGCGTGTGTGTGTATGTATAGATGACTGTGTAATTTTCTTTTCCAAAGCAGGAAATACACTATCTCACTATGTCACATAATGGAGCATTGAAATACTTAAATTTGTAATTAATAATATCCGATTTATTTCCATCGCACGCACCATATTGATCGATAGGATTGTTGTCTGAAAGTAGTAAGTAGGAGAGTCATTAGTTAACACAGCTGATGTCTGTCAACATTCGGAAAGAAATATATTGTACAGCAGTGGAAGTTAGTTGATCAATAAATGATAATTGTAGAGAATATTATGTTCCGTTGGACGACGTATACATTACTAGCTTTAGGCAAGATACTTGAAAATGTTTGCACTTTATTTAAAAGAAAACGATATGGAGAAAATGAGACAACATTGACATCTAATAGTAATAAACGGTCCTATTGGAAATATATAGCTGCCAAGCAATTTATTTAATTAAGCTACAAAAAGCAATTTTGAAATATTTAGAGCAGGAAACACATTCACCCTGTGTCGGAGTATTGTTGACCTTATTGTCTAAAATCATGTGTTGAATGTGATGGATTAAATTATCATTTGCTACTAACATCTCCAGGCAGATTTGAAATGATTTTTACTGAATTGTTTGTTTTGTTTTTGTTTTTTGTTTAATCAATCTCATTATTTTACTCTACTGCGTTCCGAAACAGAGCATCTATGTGGTCAATTGATTTGCTAGAAACTGCAACGAAGCCTCCATGAATAAAATATTCAATCTTAAAAAGGAAAGAACCATTGAAAAAATTACTTCTAAAACCAATAATCATGGAAAGAGAAATTCTGTAGGATGTTCATGTTCTGACTGCTTCATTCATACTTTTGTTCTATCAGAATTGCCCTGTACTATATCAACAGCAACAGCAACGACAACAACAACAAAAGCAACAACGTACTTCTTTTCAGTAAGCTTATTTGTTTCTTTTGAAAAGCTAAACCGAGATCTTCTGATGTCTTCTTTGGTTGCCAGTATGTCTACTAGGCGATTTAATGATATATTTCTGTCAATAACTGCTCTTACATTTGCAGCATCTGATTACCAAATACATATGTACAAAGTATAATCTATTCCCACATTTATCATATGCTTAATACTTAAAGAGACAGTAGATAATAACATAGCGGTGATTTACGACAATAAATGAAACATATAGCTTGAAATAATTGAATCTTAAAAAGTCAGTATAAAGTCGGTTGAATCATCTCCAAGAATATATGTATTTACTTTACGCTGAGGGATTGAAAGGTAACATAAATGTGACTTGTTAATTTGTAAAAACTTAGGGAAACAAAACTAAATATTCCAGTATTTTTAGTTCGGCACTCCCCTATTCGGTACCTTTCACCGATTACAGAGAAAAGGAACTAAATATTGAAATACTTTTAGTATGATGCCCCTTTGTTCATTTCCTTTTCACCGATTTCAAACTAAGAGAAATGTTAAATATATATTTTAAAGCACACTAAGTTTTCATCCGAGAGTTAAGTCTTGTATGAGTGAATTATAAATCCTTACTCTGAGATTGTTATTGCCACAAGCCCTCAAAACAGTATCTATGTATATAAGTGGCTATAATCACTGAGAAATAAAAGTGGAATATTATCACTCGCTGCAGAAACCTTATCTCCTCTGTAATTCCCAGTAAAAAGTCCAGCATTGAAAATATTTGTAAGGATTTTCATTCATCTATTCATTGAAGTAACAGTCATTTGTTTTCCTTAGTGATTTAAATAGAGATGACAAGTGTTGCGTCGGGGCACAAAGAATGAATTTTATAACCCTCATAACGAAAACAAAGTTTGAATTTCAACTGATAAAAGGCAACCATGATAATCTGTTTCAAATGTCAAGTTGGCTTGTCAGTTCCGATTGATTCTGAAAATTGATCACAGACCGATAAAAAAAAATCATGCAACAAATCATTAAAGAAACATTTGTATAAAGCTTGTCGATATCATCACCTTTAAGAATGTGCACACATCCATAGCAATTTTAAAGTAGTTGCCTGTGCACATTATGTATGTGTGAGTGACAAAGAACAAGAAAGAGAGAGGGAAATTTAGTGGGGAAAAGAGAGAGAGAGAAAATTTATTTGAAGCTTATATGAAACGGTTATGAATAATGAATAAACGCTTTGTACGCTATTAAAAGCTGCGCGTGTATTTCGTTGTCAGTTAATCTAAATTTCCATATTCTATTACACGCTTTTGTATATGGTAAAACATGAAAAGCTTTGCAAGGAGAAGCAATATTTGCTAATTGCAATCATTTCCACTTCACTTTATCTGCTCTAAACTGTCAATAGCTTATACTAAACGCCTTGCTTAATTCATTTTTCTGTTATTTGTTGCCAATTTATTTTTATTTTGCTAAGGATTACTGACGCTCACATTGTAGTTTTGTTAATATGTTTCGCCATAAATTTGTCGTTGATTTTTAATGTTGCTCATGATTAATTTAAATGGGAACAGATTCTGAAGATATACCACAAAATTTAATTTCTAATTTTCCTATGCAGATCAACAACTGAAACAAGAACAGTGAAAAAGAAACGGTAGCTTCTGAAGAAACAAGCAATTTGAAGACAATTTTCATCCTCGTTTTATGTCTTTCCATTGCAATAAGTGCAATAATACTGCTTAGGCAAAATATCCACTTATTTGCCTGGTAATCGTAAATTGAGCTAAACATGTATACTTCCATACAAACACGCCATCCATATACATAATACAAACATCCTATACATTTACAGTCGGATAGTGCATATATATCATGCATTTAAATAGTGCCACGAATTTAATCCATACCTACAAACACACGTTACACTTGTGCCAATCCTAAAGTTGTACCAGATTACTAAGAAGGGTATGGTTGAAATACTAAATTGTAGCTTATAGTATACATTTTGATAGTTAATATCCCGCAAATACAGTTAATCGTACTTTTGCAAATAAAAGAAATATTCATGTTGCTCCAGCATGGCCGCAGTCTAATGACTGAATCAAGTAAAAGGTAAAAGAGTAAAATATATTTGTAAAAATATGACAATAGAAGTGAAGTGACTGCAAACACAACCATCAAATTGACGACATAATTTAACATTAAGAGCTGGTTATTAGTCACCAGTAGATTAGTGATTTAATACTTTCACAATTAATGTTTCACGAAATACAATTTCGTGTGTATAACATTCTCTTGTAGCGTGTTTCATGTAACATATTTTTTATTTGTAGTTTAGTAATATAGAAATTTTATTTCATATACTCTATATGTAGAATACTTTCTTCATTATACGTTCGAATACACTTTTAAACAAACTGAAAGATACTTTTATTGTTTACATTGCTATATAGGTTCGAAACAAATAAAACATTTATCGTATGATATAGCAATGTAAAATTCTGGAAAAATTACTATAAATTTAATGATTTGCAGTCAATATAATGTCAATATAATATCAATATATATCAGTGTTTCTGTTTCGAGTTTCAGGTCGTTTCAGCTTGACTTACATTATTGTAAATCTCAATCAGTTATGATTATGAATTGTGTCAGATTTAAGATTACGCTAGGAGAAACAAATAAATATAATTCATAGACATAGAAGAATGAACGTTGAGGAAGTACTGGTTTTACTAACATTCATATCCACAGAGAACTACACAAACGTACACAACCATGCATAGAGATATAGATCGATGTGTGTGGCTGGGGGTTATATAGATATAAGTATATGTAGAAATCAGCATCTAAGTAATATTTAACCGCTTGAAGCTTAATGTGTTTCACAATAATACATTATCGATTGTTTTGTTAAGCTGCAAATAAACGTAATAAAGGAATATTGATTATTCAATGTTGATATTCAATATGATAAGTTATAATAATGCACTTATATTACTATATGTATATATATATATATATATATATATATATATATATATATAT